>NC_068358.1:5848888-6116388 GCF_020536995.1 Dreissena polymorpha
CTTCCGCTGTCGCTCGCCAAATTCGCCAATGGCTAATATTTAAAAATTTCGGCGAATAAAAAAATCATTTGGCGAAAATTTTCGCCTAACAATTTTGTTCTTGTCAAGCGCCATCCCAGACTTTAAACTCTTTAAACCATAGACTGTGATGCAATTCATCACCGTGTTATTGACCAGAAAACTGGAAAGCGGTCTGCATCAACACCGGTCAGAACCGGACATCGAGACAAAGAAAAGTGTCTGGCGTGAAAACAAAACAATGGTGTAACTGTACATCTTATCGGCTTAAATAAACAATTAAATCTGTTTGAAGACTGCTGCCAATTTAAAACAATTTGAGTAAAAGCAGTTAGCGAATTATAAACACATTTAAGAATTCATAAAAACATTAACAGTTGACTTGTTTGTAATTAGTTCCATCATAATTTGGTAAAATGCTTTACGTAGTAACGTAATACTGCATCTAATTGCAAAATCTCCACGTGGATTACAACCGGTATCTAGTCACAATTTTATCGTGGAGTAGTACATGGTAGGAACAAATTAGTGTGTTAGCTATAACAAAACCAAGCAAACATCCCAAAACCTCAGAATTTTTTGACCGATTAATAACATGGTGTTTTCCACGCCTGACTGATTATCCACCATTCGCATCTTCAGTGCCGCGGGCTACGTTTCCCGAAATTCGTAGAGTGAGTAAAATCGTATAGTAAATTAATAAAAAGACTAATATTGTCTTGAGTTGTTTGCATTAGTATTAAACTATTAATTTTAAATTAAATTTTCCAATGTAAATAAATATAAAGTTGTGCTACATTGTACGCATACCATTGCCGATCTTTCAAATCTATGGTTACTGTGCATGTTTTTTTGGTTTTTTTTGTTTTTTTTTATGTTTTACGTAGTACTTATTGTTTAAGTTTAAGATTTTATTGTTTCATTAATTGTCTTATAGCTATACACATAGGGTAGTTTTATAGTGTCTTGTTGATCTTTCTAATCTAGGGTTACTGTTCATGTTTTTACATAGTACTTATAGTATAATAGAGTAGTTTTATATTATAATTTAGTAGTTTTGATCGATTTCTTTTGAAAAAGTGTTGCAAAATGTATTCGTATCTACGATACGTCAAATGTTCTAATGTAAAGCGCCTTTGAACGTGCACTCTTGCATGAAAAGGGCGCTATATAAATTCGCTATAATAATAATAATAATACCAAAGCAAGTGCTTTAATAGTATACATGCAGAAACGTATAAAAGCAAATATAAGTCTCTTGTCTACTTCTAGACTTGCAACAGGCAGTCCAAAATGCTTGGCTAAAACTTTGACTACAGTTTCTAAAATTTGGCTACAAAAAAATCTATTTGGCGAAAATGTTGGCTACAGAAATTTTTGAGCCAGGGGGAGCCCTGATAGAGGCTCAAACTGTCGACCTTTCAGTGTTATATGGAGCCTCAAACCTTAGACGTTTTAGTTTGAAAATTTTCTCAATTACCTTAACATTTAAGTCAAGTGTCATTACAAGATATGGGACTGTTTGAGAGGACACAAAAATGGAGGGTAAAACTTTCTTTCTTAAAATGTGACTTTCACGCAGCGTGACTGGATGTGACTGATCATGATTTTCTTTACATTGTCTTAATTACCTAAACATTTGATATAGACAACAAGACAAATGTTTAAGCAAAGTTTCTTAAATATCTGTTTAAGTGTATAGGAGATAAGGGACAGCCATTATTATCGGGCATTATAATGTTACAAGCAAACTGATCAAATGCATATAAGCCCCTTCCCAATATGCATCAGCAATCAAAATCAATCCTTAAGTGTATATAAAGGAAATATATGATTTTAAAGATACTATGAAATTTAGACAACCATTCTTACAATAATATATGTCTAAGATTCAGCTGGAAAGGGTGAGAAATCAATGTTACAATTTCCCCCCCCCCCCTAAAAAAGTTGGTATGGAAACTTTCCATTGGAAAATGTATGTCCTTATTTTGGAAAAATCAAGTTTGTAACAAGCAAATTCGTTGAATTGATATCCCCCGCCAATATGCTTCTGGACAAAAAGTGTATATTTGACACTCAAAAAAGCATTTTTTCAAGATACAAAGGGCCATAACTCCGTTATTAACTGATGGTGTATAATGCCATTTGGCGTGCATCATCCTCTTATCCATATATATACTCATAGCAAGTTATAATGAAATCCGCCAAATCACTTCCAAGATATGTCTCCGGACACAAATGTGCGGGACGGACAGACAGAAAGAAGGACGGAAAGACGGACGTAAGGACAGACAACGCCAAAACAATATCCCTCCGCCTATGGCGGGGGATAATAATATGCATTTTCTTTCTTGAATTTAAAATTGAAATTTAAGAGCATATGTTTACACTAAGGCCTAAGGGGAGAGAATTTAAGAAAAAACTGTTAGTCCTACACAACTTGAAACATTATTTTTATTAAACTATTTAATTAAAAATACATTTTCCCCTAGGTCGTCAGGGCTAATACATGTATAATTAATTATGCATTTTATCTTTATAGGTGATCCACTGTTATAATTATTCAGTTCTTTGGTAGATGCACTTTAAACTGTTTAATATTTTTTTATGTGTTTCATTATGAGTTATTCATGCAGATGTATTTTCATGATGTGTCTTTGCAATTAGTGCTTTTCACAATCATGTGTAAATGTATTATTATTTTATTTTTGTAATTTATGTCAAAGAATTGAACATGTTTTCATTTGGGTCATTCTGTGAAAATGTTCCTCTGAACTCAGTAGATCTGACAACAAATTGGCCAAAAGTCACACAAATTGACAAATTTGACAAGACCACATGCTGACAATAAGTATACTGCTGATTGTTTTAAATTTTAAACCAACTGACAAGTTAAGCGTAGTGTGATTGATCCTTATTGATTTGAAATAGGTTATTTAGCCATACAATTCATGAAATGTATAATTAAATTACCAACAATTTATGACAAGTCGCGAAAACGTGTGAAACACAATAATGTATCTTCTACGTGAAATTGTGTTTATATTTATGTATTTAAAATCATATCGCCTATGCTTGATCAAGTTTAGACTACATTTGATGAGGGTGTATCAATTTAAAACTATGAAAACCAGTAAGAATTTACCCTAGATACATTGGTAGCCATTTTGACGCTTCTGAAATACCACGCCACATAAGACTACTGAGGTTACACTCTACTTCTATCCATCTATCTCATAGTACTGCCTCACACCTCTCGCCTCTCGCGAGTATTATGGACAGGATGCGCGTTGGCTGTTAGTATAGTAAACGAGTAATAGCTGAGAAAGATATCTTTCAGCAAATTAAGAATTTGTACAAAAAGAAGAATAGTGCTGTTAGGTGGTTAGGAGGTTTAAAAGTCATATAGTATACAAAGGATAAAAATGATAAAAACAATTCCCATGGGTTTAGTGGCTAAGTTGGGCAACTGCCTGCTTGAAGCTCTCAAGATCAGGCAGCATTGCGACGGGGTGGGGTAACCTGTTCCACATGACTGTGGTGTGGGGGAAGAAAGAATACTTAAAATAATCTTAACCTGTGTGGACTTGACGCAGACTGAGAGGGTGCATGTGTCTGTTTAACCTGGTTGGGACTTCAAGATAAGATGGGAGGGATATGGAGTGTATTTTGCAAATGTGTGACACTGGTTTAATGGGAGAAGTCATTTTTGACCCATATGACTGCTCGCCGCTGAATCATTTCTATGTTGTTATTGTTGGCCTGAGTGTGTGGTGACCATACGGGGGAAGCATATTCAAGTTGGGGACGTACTTGTGTTTGATATGAAAGGGATTTGACCTTTTCATGTTTTGTTTTGATTTTACGTTTGAGGAAACCTAATGTTCTGTTTGCATTTGTTGTGATCCTGAAGATATGTGTGTTCCAACTTAAATCATGGCAAATGTCAACACCAAGGTATTTTGCGTCCTTAACTGGGGATAGGGTTTGACCATGGAGTTTGTATTGGTACGCAATTGGCTTACGATTCCGTGTGACATGGAGGACCTGGCACTTGCCAGGGTTAAACTCCATGTTCCATAGCTCTTCCCATTTCTCTAGTTTACGATGATCTTTTTGTAACCTTTGGCAGTCCGCCTCGGATGTCACTGTAAGATAGATGGCTGTGTCATCAGCGAAGAGGCGTATTTGGGATGTAACAAGGGAAGGGAGGTCATTTATGTATAGGAGGAAGAGGAGAGGGCCAAGGACAGATCCCTGAGGCACTCCAGAGGTAACCGGGACTTGGTCAGACTTAATACCATCTACTACAACTGATCAAGTGGCATGTTCCACAGAAATGTACCCGTAATCCATCATTGCTGTACTTATGTAATTTGCTTCTCTCATTATCAAATGACAAATCCCGGCCCCGAATACCCATGTGGTTCATGTGGTACTGAAGCTTTTGATAATGATTAAGCCATAGAGTGTGCCACTTGTTCTCACTGGTACCATATAAATTGTCAGAATGTTGATACCTATACATACAATGACTTAGTAGCATTAGATAAGTCTTTTTCGTGGGTATGTTCGATATTTGATTGTCATAATTTTTCGAGTAGCTCATCGCACTCGTTGTCGTCTCTCTCTCCCATAACAGGTTTGATCCACTAAATGATGATACACCGAACAGACAGACTAAAACGCAGACGGCCACCAAGCCTAGGTCTCTAAAAACACCCTTTAAACAGTACCCAAAATTAAAAGTTATATGTGTAAATTTTCAATCCATAGCAAATAAAAAAGCTGAATTCTATGCCTTATTAGATAATCATAAACCGGATATTGTTGTAGGTACGGAATCCTGGCTGACCGAAGGTCATAAAGACTGTGAAATTTTCCCAAAATCTTTAGGTTACACCCCCTTCAGAAAAGACCGAAGCAGCAAAGGTGCGGTTTTATTTTGGTGAAAGACACAATTTTGGCAACTGAACAGAAACAGCTAAAAACTAACTGTGAACTACTCTGGATTATAATTAATTTAACCTCCTGTAAACCTTTATATATTGCAGCATACTATCGACCAAAAGAAACTGATGTGCAGAGTTTGGAAGAATTTAGGAAATCCCTAGAGCTACCCCCCCCCCAACCTGAAAGGAAATTTTTGGATACCCGGAGATTTTAATTACCCCCAAGTTCTCCTGGGATACAGAACACAAACCCATAACAAAACCTGGATGCAGTAATGTAAAACTTTTATTGATTTGCTTGCAGAATTTAACCTTACTCAAATGGTGACTGAAAACACAAGAGGAAACAACATCTTGGTCCTTTTCCTGACCTCTAATCATACTCTTGTTAACTCTGTAAAGGCTCTTCCAGGCATTTCAGATCATGATATTGTATCTTTTATTTCAGATCTAAAACCAAAATTAACAAAAGAGAAACCCAAGGTTGTACCGCTGTATAGAAAGGCAGACTGGGTTTCCTTCAAAACCCACATGAAAGGAGTGAGTGACCGGGTGTTTGAAAAAGGTGAAAGTACCTCGGTAGAACATCTTTGGTCAATATTTTGAGATGAGATATAAACTGGTATCAAACAATTTATTCCTTAAAAACTTTAGGTACAAGATCATTACCATGGATTACCCTACCAATAAAACGACTAATGAGAAAAAGAGAAACACTTTATTTCAGACTCAAAAACAATAGAGCTCATTAGACCAGAAATATGTTCCTAAATATTAAAAACCTTATCAAACGAAATACCAAAATTGCTTATAATAAATATATCGAGTCCATTTTAGGCATTGAAGACCCTGACGCCCAAGAAAACAGATCCAACTTTAATCCGAAGAAACACCAAACAAGACGCTCAAGGAATTTCTAATCTTTTTGAAAATGTTTCAGGAAAATCAACTTCAGTGAATCAAGAAAAGGCCAATGTGTTGAACCAACAGTTCCAATCCGTTTTCACACCTATGTCCTCCCTTACCCTTTCTCAAGCATGCTTCTCCTTTTTCAGAAATCTTAATGAAAGTCCATCTTCATCTTTCAGAAAATGTCCAACAATGACAAAGATCACAGTCAGTGTCAATGGGGTGCAGAAGTTGCTATCTAATCTTAAACCAGACAAGGCAGAAGGTCAAGACAACATCAAACCTCTTGTTCTAAAAGAATTACGTTCACAAATTTCTCCAATAATAACACTCCTTTTTCAGAAATCCTTGGACTCCGGAATTCTCCCGAAAGTATGGACATCTGCAAATGTAATACCGCTGTTCAAGAAAGGGAACAAAAAAGACCCAGCAAATTACAGACCTATCTCTCTCACCTGTATTTTATGTAAATCCTTAGAACATATAGTTTCTTCTAATCTTTCAGCTAATTTCAATAAATATAACATACTTTATGACTTACAGCATGGTTTCAGAGAAAAGCGTTCCTGTGAAACACAACTTCTACATCTCATTGATGACCTGGCACGAAATATGACATCTGGAAAACATACTGATCTAATATTGCTTGATTTCAGCAAAGCGTTCGACAAAGTGAATCATCTTAAACTGCTTTTCAAATTACAGGAACATGGTGTGGATAAAGATACTTTCTCATGGATCAAATCATTCCTTATAGGTCGCACTCAACGGGTTGCTCTAGATGGAGAACTATCATCCGAGGTACCAGTGACATCCGGGGTACCACAAGGGTCTGTGCTTGGTCCGTTACTTTTTCTTCTCTATATAAACGACTTACCTAAGTATATTACCTCTCAAGTTCGCTTATTTGCAGATGACACTGCAGTATACCTAACAATCAACAATATGCATGACTGCAACACTCTACAAGAAGATCTATATAAACTAATGAAATCTGGACATCTTTGGGACATGGAGTTCAACCCAAGTATATGTCAAGTTTTAAAAATAACCTGAAATAAATCAAATTTCTCTTTTAATTACAGGCTCCATGGACAAATATTAGAAACTGTTGACAGTGCAAAATACTTAGGTGTGGACATTTTAAAAGACCTTTCCTGGAACACCCATAAAAATAGAATTACAAATAACGCTAATAAATCTCGTGATTTTCTCCGCAGAAACATACAGACAAGAAATTCCAACATTCGCCAGCTCGCATACAAGACCATTGTTAGACCACAGGTTGAATATGCTTCTTCCGTATGGAGCCCTCACACATTACAAAATATACAAAAAATTGAAAATGTACAGCGCCGAGCAGTCCGCTGGGTCAAACATAACTATTCCTCGTATGACAGTGTCACCTACATGCAACAGGAACTTGGTTGGCAGACCCTACAAGACAGACGAAATAACACTACATTAATAATGTTTTTCAAAATTGTTCAAGGTTTAGTGGCTGTGCCTCTACCATCATTTATCGAGCGGCCCACCAGATTCACTTGTCACATGCATCCCCTCTCCTACAGACAGATCCATACTACTGCAAATTATTTTCATTTTTTTCCAAGTGCTATTGTGATGTGGAACAACCTCCCCGCCACTACAGTTTTACATCCTGATCTTGAAAGGTCTAAGCAGTCCCTGCTTTCTCCTTCTGCCCCTTGAACTCTGGGAGACATGTTTTTATCAGTTTTTAACCTTAAATCACTTCACCTTTAATAAATCTAACATACTTTTAACATTCTCACTTAGTCACTTTTAACACTTTTACCTGCACTGACTGCGCACCTGTCGATAATACCCGAAAGGGGAGTTAGACAGTATATATAGATAAATAGATAGATTGGGATCTGCCAATTAGGAAGGACTGGATCCAGGATATGGCCTGGCCAGAAGCACCATGTTCCTTGAGTTTATGGAGTTATTTGAGGTGATTGACCTTGTCAAAGGCTTTACTAAAATCCAGTAGGATTAGGTCGGTCTGTTTGCCGGATGCAAGGGTTTTCTCTAAGTCATCCACAACTCCACAAGTTGAGTCTCACATGACCGCCTTTCGCGGAACCCGTGTTGTAGCTCGTAGAGTATGCCGTGTTTGGTGAAGTGTGTGGATAGGTTAGATGCGATAATGTGTTCTAGGAGTGTGCATAGGACACATATATAAAAGATATGGGTCTATAGTTTGCTGGGTCGTTAGTGTCACCTTTTTAAATTGAGGAGAGACGTTTGCCTTCGTCCAATCGGATGGGAGTTGACCAGAGTCTACGGACTTTTGGAAAATCAGTGACACTAGGTCAAGGATTTCGTGCCGGAGTTCCTTGAGGACAATGGGTCTTATCATATCTGGGCCAGCAGCCTTATCAACTTTAATGTTTTGAAGTAATTTCAGGACACCTTTGGGGTCTATTTCTATCTTGGGCATGGTGGGGTAGGGTGAATTTCCTAGGGTATTTCTACATAGCTGGGATAGGGACAGAGGGGAGACTCCTGAGAAGACAGATTGGAACTGGCGGTGCAGGATGTTTGCTTTACCAAGGCTTTCTGAGATAAGGTTTCCGCTTGTCTGACATTTGAGTGGGGACACACTTTCATAAAGTTCGCCTACACATTACAACAGGAGCAAGAAAGATGATTGATTTCCGAACAAACGAAACATGCGCTTTTTGTTGAAATTGCTTCAAATTAACACACTCGTACGAAATAAATGCTAAAAGTCATGCCAGCTATATTGTGAGATTTAATCCATCTTAAGGAATACCTTAATATTAATATCAATAGATGACTAGGGTAACTCGAGCCTCACGCTCGATTGGTCATTGTCGGCTCGGGTACTACTTACATGTACCCCGGGTACGGTAAAAATACTAAAACGTACTCGGGAATTTAAACGCTGAATCGGTCGTTGTCGGCTATTTTTTTTAATTTATTATGTTCATATTTATGTAAATTTTCTGTTAAATGTCCTCTATATTATCGAAACTCATACTGAAAAAGCATGTTTATGCAGCTATTTTTTTAAGTAGAAATTTGTTTCGTAATTACGGTAATCGTCAGCGCGTTTTACGACATCGGCTTGTGAGCGGGAATAAAACTTAGGTACAGTCTAATATCGGCCGGGTACGTTTTAGTATATTTACCATACCCGTTGTACATGTAAGTATACTTTCATGTACCCGGGGTACATGTAAGCAGGGGCCTATACATTTGTATAGGTCCCTGATGTAAGAAGTACCCAGCCGACAGTGACCAATCGAGCGTAACGCTCCCTTAAGTTGATTTTGCCATTGAGTCGGACATTTTTGTCTTTGTTGCTTGCAAAGATCAATCTGTTTGACATGATTTGAGACTTTTTAACAAACATTTTACCATTGGCACTCAATTTTACCAGAGTTTCGAAATGAAATATTATCAAATATTTTCTCACAATAAATTGGGATATGTATCAGTATTAAAAAACTTCTGGTGACGGTCAAATCAGAATTTTGAAATATCGATAATCCAACCATCGACATTTTGGCCAGATGCAGTTTACATCATTCACCAATAACTACATATTGAAAAAAATATTCTGTAATAGTTCAAGGCTATTTTCAGTCGTTTGTTTTATTTTATAGATAAGACAGTGAAATATGTGTTTCAACTCAATTAGCCCTTAAGAAAAACGAAAAATGGCGAACATGAGTTAACCTACTGACAGAGGCATACGGATGAGAATTATTCACATATGCATTCCAATTAACGTGACTCGATCTGTAAAAAATCTATAAGCTCACAAACAACATAAATCACATAATGTTTTATTTTTGTTCTTTTCTGTGTCAGTGCTACAAATGGGTCCTTTGTTGTAAAGTTCGGATAGACACTCAAAGTATCCATGTCATTTGTCATCTTCTTGAATCTTATTTTCGTCAACATTTTGACAAAATAATACACTTGTAAAATCAACACAGGGCTGTTACTGTGAATATTTGTATTTGTATAAATATATGGAATCGATACCGCAATAAATAATACAGACATTTACGTGTCAATGTTGAGGGCGAATGTGTCCGACTCGTAAGCGAATTACCGTAAGAGAGTATTGTAAATCAACTTTTTTCAATGAAAATTAGCTGGGAACGAAATCATTATTTTAAAAATTTATTCAAAAGATATGATAACAACCTCCGCGCAGACATTTTACTAGAACCACCATTGTATGTGAGAGAAAGGAACGACAATTCTGCTTGGATATTGACTAAAAGCCTGCAACATCGAGTCCCGGCTTTGATTAAAGAGCTTGTTGGTATAGATTGGTACCGTTCATCCGAAGCATGCGGTGCTTCGGATTACCTGGTATCAACAAAAATCTAGATCTAGATCAACAAGAGGCACCGCCGACAAAAAGCTGTCTGTCAAAACAACTCCCTCCAAACACGTACTCGATCAGCCGACACTGGAACGTTTTAAGTTGTAGGAAACCGGGGCTTAATGCATGTTCGTAAAGTGTCGTCCAGGATTAGTCTGTGCAGTTCGCAATTTAAGACTACGGGTATATATGCACATGCCTCAAGTACCGTTTTCCCTGAGCGTAACTCATATTTTTTGTGTAACACTGTTTGGCAATTAATACTTTGTCATAAATACAGAAACACTTGCTTTTTAAAGATTTCTTTCCTGCTGGTGCAGCTGTACAAAGTTTAACCCATTTATGCATAGCGTCTAGAAAAAAGGCATTGGTAAACAGCGTAGACCCAGCTGAGACGCAGCATGATGCGGCGTCTCATGTGGGTCTACGCTGTTTGCTTAAAGGAATTTCTGTAAGAAATATTCTGAATATAGAAATTAATATACTAGACACCCCTAATTTTGGAAATAAATTTATCCAATTCAGAAGGATGGGAGAGTCCACTAGGCATAAATGGGTTAACGTTGTTTCTACGATACCAGCGATGTTAATACATATAAGCCACGCTCTGTGAAAAGTGGGTTTGATGAATGTGCGTAAAGTATCGTCCTAGATTAGCCTGTGAAGTCCGCAAATGCTAATCAGGGATGACACTTGCCGCCTAAACTGGATTTTCGCTTCATTGAAACAAAGCATACCATGAAAGCGGAAAGTGACGCCCCTGATTAGCATGTGCGGACTGCACATACTAATCTGGGACGATACTTAACACACATGCTTCAACACCCCCCCCCCCCTTTCACAGAACGAGGCTTATATATATGTACATACATATAATAGTGAATCAAAGCACTCCAATCGCTGCGTTTACTTATTTTTGTTTGAATGCTACACTCAGTGTTGTGGTGGTGTTGGGTTTGACAACGAAGGTATTGATGCTGATCTGCACAACTATTCGAATACTAAACTTTGATACAAACAGCGCAAACGTAAATAATGTATTGAAACTTTGCGCCCATTAAAGATTTTAATATCTTAAAATTATTGTGCGAATATTGCTATTTTCAATTCGCGGAAGCTTTATATGATGCAGGGATCTACGGAATACCGTAAGGGCCATCGCGATAGTACGATGGCGACAATGCGACAATGTGATAGTACGATATGGCGACAACGCGATGGTACGATGGCGACAATGCGATAGTCATCGCACTGTCGTCATCAAATTATCGCATTGTCGCCATCGCACTGTCACCATCTTATTGTCGCACTGTCGCATTGTCGTCATCGTACTGTCGCATTGTCACCATCGTACTATCGCACTGTCGCCATGATCGTCGCAATTTTCAATTCGCGGAAGCTTTATATGATGCAGGGATCTACCGAATACCGTAAGGGCCATCGCGATAGTACGATGGCGACAATGCGACAATGTGATAGTACGATATGGCGACAACGCGATAGTACGACGGCGACAATGCGATAGTCATCGCATTGTCGTCATCGTATTATCGCATTGTCGCCATCGCAATGTCGCAATCTTATTGTCGCACTGTCGCACTGTTGTCATCGTATTATCGCATTGTCGACTATCGCCTTCCGGTACACAAACTATTCTTATTGCAGAAACAAAATAGATGACTTTATAAAGATGTTCTTTGAAAGAGGTTACAGTTATAATGAAATCAAATTCTTATTAAGTTATAGAATGGGTATTGATGTAAAGTATGCCGAACTGTAAAGTATTTTTAAAAGTGGCTCCATCTAGGAAAAAATACGATGTGCGCATGTGTACCGGAAGGCGATAGACGACAATGCGACAGTACGATGACGACAATGCGACAGTTTGACAATACGATGGCGATAGTACGATGGCGACAGTACGATATGACTATCGCATTGTCGCCATCGTACTATCGCGTTGTCGCATTGTCGCCATCGTACTATCGCATGGTCGCCATCTTACTATCGCGTTGTCGCATTGTCGCCATCTTACTATCGCATTGTCGCCATCGTACTTTCGCGTTGTCGCATTGTCGCCATCGTACTATCGCATTGTCGCCCTCTGGATTTTAATGTGTAACCACGATGGCCCTAACGGTTTTTCTGTAGGGATCAGTACGTGCTTCTGTTGGTGCTATCTTAAACCGGCCAAAATCCCAATCATCGTAATCATGAATTAATATGTTATGTTGATCAAACAATGTAATCAGTTTATGAATTTGTATTATGTTCTGTACACTTAATATTATTTCATCACATCACACTGTATGCCAAATGGTATTCATTTAGATGAGCAGTTCAAGTTTGTGCATATCTACATTACTTAGGTGTTCATGCACTAAGACAAACTAAATGCATACGAATCTAATCTACGTAGGCATATCACAAATAACAAATTGCTAAACGAACGTTGTTTTTCACTTTTAATTGGCCTCTCGTGGAATGAAATGAAACTCACTTAAGGCACGTGATCGCAGTTGATGTTTATTTACAACAAACAACAGATACAAACCTGTAAACCCAAAATAAACAGACTTAAAGTTTACATACGGTCATACATTTTATATGCTGCATCAACTATAAATCCCCCACATGTCATTACTGAATGTAACTCGCGATTAAGAAAGCACTGATATTATATTGAATTTATAACAAAATCATTGCACTGCATCCTGCTGCGATGTTAAAACCCTGCAATTATTGAAACAGTAGAAACTGTCTGGCCATCAGTTATAGCACCATTATTATAACAGCTTTGTCAATTATAACTGCTACACATATTTGCCATCTGTTTATATGTCGAAAGAAAACCAGGTGACCGGCACCCGTGGTTACTGAAAGCATTTCGCAGTAAAATAACTTTTTGATTGCAGACTAATAACAACGAATGCATTATATATTCACTTAAAAAACTGACACAAAAATATGGTTGTAGAAAATTCTCACAATCAAACTGATAGTATTAAACGAGAAACAGATGCAATCAACGTGATAATAATAAGTTAATTAAAAAAATTTTTTTATCTAACACTGTTTTTCTTTTTTATAACGATGTGAAACATGTTTTCACCGCAAGTGTATAGAGCTTCCAGTTTTATTATCTTAACTTCATATTTGTTTTAAAAAGTTTTTTTTACACAGAATGCATTTTAATAAATATTTTGAATAATCGATTGCATAATTTACTTTCTATTTTTGGGATATTGAACCAATGCTTTTCTGTTCAATCAGACATAGTAGATCTATACATACAAACAACGATATTAAGGCCTACAAAAGTAATTTGTTTCCACTAACAATACGTACAAAACAAGGTTTGGAAATCGAATACACTTTTTTCTTTTAACCTTTCACAGATTTCGCATGCATAGTCATTAAATGCTTTAATTTGATCAATGTAAACATCGAAACTAAATAGCTCCACAAAGCATATGATTAAAATTAAATAAAGAGAAAAGTAATCCTCAACAGAGCTCGATCCACTGACCATTGGAGTCTTGCACTGAAAGCACTCGACCATCCCTGCTCATACAGTAATTGATGTTTTATTTACTGTATATATTCCTCGTTATTTCACAAAATGTAACGATAACAACTAACTCTCCAAATTATTCAATCGTTTCGCGTAAAATATCATAACTACAACGAACATTTGTAAATCTGAAACATTGTATTTCCATTTTTGTCACTCTACCAAAATTACTTTCAATGAGCAGTAACATGCAGAAATATCTCAAATATGTCTTCAACACTCTTTCTTCGGTTATTTTTAGTCTATTAAAATAAATTAAGCGGATATCATCGAAAAATATCTTTGATAGTAAAAATGACCACACACTTAAATTTTTTTAGTGAGATAAGAAAATGATCGAAAAATCAGCCTGAAATACCAAAAAGTATATGGTCTGCGAAAATGTTTGGTCGGTCGGATTAGTTGAAACGAACTACTTGTCAACGCCTAATGGTCAGTGAATTAAACTGAACAACTCCGCAGACCCGACGTGGTCGCGTTATTTCTGCAGGAGGCGCTCTACCGAGGCCAGTCTCGACTCGTATTGCTCCCGGAGTTCGGTCACCGTCTGCTCCATCGTGTGCTTTATCTTCCCGAACTAAAAACGAAAACGTGAACTCGTGATTCGAATCTATATCGTTGAACAATAGAATTCAAGTAGCCGGTCATTCACCGGCGTACGTTTTACGTTAATTTTTAACGTTGTCATTTTTATGAGAAATCTTAAGTCTGGAAAGCCGTTTAGAACTATCGCGTATACATGCACAAATTTTCGTTTTTATTCAATAATTTTAATAGATTTAAATTGTTTCTATCATATCAGTTATGCATGAAATTGATTAAACCATACGGTATACACATGTAGTTGCACAAGGTAAGAACTCGTAAACTTCCATGAGTTCACCGGCACAAATTGCCATTTCAATGTCATGTAACCATCAGAACATTCACAAGAAGAATACGATGATAAAAATATTTAGGATTTTTTAAAGCAATTCGTAAATGTCAATGTACCTCAGATGTGACGTCGTTTTTCAGCTTGGAAATAGCCGTCTCGTAGCCTTGCAGTTTTTCGTTCATGGCCACTGTTAAAGACAAGCAACAATAAGGTTCACGTACGATAGTGAATCACGAATATCACAGATAGGCTAAGGGTTTTGTATATTGGACTGTTCTAGTGAACATCGGATATGTGAAAGGGTAAACATGGGTTACTTCATCATGAACAAGGAAATTCGTTGAATTGATATCCCCCGCCATTATACTTCTTGACACAAAAGTTTTCTGGACGGATGGACAACGCCAACGTGCATCGTCCTCTTATCCATATATATATACTCATACAGAGTTTCAATGAAATCCGTCAAAGCACTTCCAAGATATGGCTTTGGACACACAAAAAAGCATTTTTTTTTCAAAGTACAAAGGGCCATAACTCTTTTATTATCCGATGATGTACAATGCCATTTGGCGTGCATCATCCTCTTATCCAGATATATACTCAAACCAAGTTTCAATGAAATCCGTCAAAGCACTTCCAAGATATGGCTCCGGACACAAAAGTGCCGGACGGACGAACGGAAGGACGGACGGAAAGAAGGAAAGACGGACGGACGGACAACGCCAAAACAATATCCCTCCGCCTATGGCGGGGAATAATTAAAAGGCGATCGCATCGGCATATGTAGCTATAAATACTGTAGTTGTGCATAACATAAACTGCATCGCATGTGAAACATTTGCAAGCCAATATATGAAATATAACATGTACAATCATTTACGATAACCTGTTACTTTCTGGTAGGCGTCCCATTGACTATTCAGCGAACCCTCTACCCTTTCAATACGATTGTCAGACGCTGTCATTTTACGTGTGACGTCACCTTCCACTCTGTCCACGCGCGTGCGCAGACCGTTGACGTCGGAACCTACACCTGCAAATTAGTATTGATTGCTGAACGATACGGCCTATATAGATAATGTAATGCACATATACAATAACTTAAATGTATCCTTACATAATCTTTCCTTAAAGCTAACATGACACTGTAAGGAATCAATATATAGATAGCCGTAACATATCAGATTTTACATGAAAATATGTTATGTCGCAAACAGTTTTTTATATTACCTTGCAAGGTGCGAATTTTCCCCTGCATATTGACATTGTCTTCTACCAATGTCGTCACAACCGTCTTCGTCGCGTGAATATCCGCGCTGTGCGTCTTGACGTCATGATCCAGTTTCGTTATTTCCTGGAATATAGCTTGTCGAGTGGCGTCCACTCGACCCTCCATCAGACCAAACTGGGCTGACAGGTGACTCAGCTGCTGGTCAAGCTGCATTATGTCGCGATGATCCTAAAATGTAGATTCGTTCATTTGTATTCGAGCCTCACTCTGGGAAACAGCGTATAATGTCTGTACGTTAAGTGTCGTCACTTTCTGCATTGACTGGACTTTCATTTAAAATCGGCCGGAGAAAAAAATCCATAAAAGCGGAAAGTGCAATCCTTGATCGGCCTGTGCGGACTGCACAACCTTATTTTCAGTGATACTTTACACTAATACATTGAGTCATGTTTTTATAGAGCGCGTCTCTTTTTTTCAAGCAAGCGGTCTACATTGCATTGAGTTAGGTCGAAATTCGACGTATTATTCAGATATGCGGTTCTTCTCAAATTGGAGTTGAAGGCAATAATAAATTACATGATCAAATGATTAAGATGAATAAGTAGTACTAGTATGTGATATCCGTTAAAGCCACACACCTTGAAATGAAATACATGTTAATCGATACATATAGATGCAATTTGAAAGTGTGCAAAATTGACATTAAATCTATAGCCTAGTTAGCAATTATCTTTTTTTTAAACCGAAGGTAGGATTTCTTTACGTATACGTATATTTCGACAAACGCGATTATTTTAAGTTTTAAAGCGCAAAATAGACGGATTTCTACCGTGTAACCACCAGATATATTCTAATTGGCATGTATAAAATCAAATCTATAGCGTAGATAGGCAAGCAATTTATTATGTTACAAACGGCACCACTTTTAAAACCGATGGTAGAATTTCTAGACGTATACGTCCATTTCGACAAACGCGATTATCTTTTAAGTTTTAAAGAGCAATATAAGACGGATTTCTACCTTGTAACCACTAGATATATTCTAAATGGCATACATAAAATATGTTTCTTATGTATACTTAAATTTACTTTGACATGTAGTTCATTTCAAGATGTGTGGCTTTTATTTTAATACTAGTAAAATAAAACAAAACTGTATTTAAAGGGACCTGTTCACGTTTTGGTTAATTGACAAAATTGAGAAAAAAGTGCTTCAGATTCGCAAATTTTGGATGAAGTTATGATATTTGTGAGTAAGCAGTCATACTGAAGATTAACCATGCTAAAGCGTTGCAACGCGAAACAATTGAATAATTTTGGAAGTTCTGTTGTTGTCGTTATAATTTGTGACACTACAATGATTGCTTATATAAAGTATAAAATACATCGCTCATCGTGTGAGCACGGATTGCCGAGTTGTCAAAGCGTTAAACTTTTACTCCAGGGGTCAGTGGTTCGAGCCGAGTTTAGGGTACCTTTTTCTTTCTTAAATTTTATTCTTGTTTTTTTTGTACTGGCGCTCTTTAGATCCTATGTTTACATTTATCAATATAAAGCATTTAATGGCAAACTTCAATACATGCCAAAATCTGTGAAAAGGTCCCTTTAAAGGAGCACAAGTCGTTCAACATATAGTGTTCTTGTTACATAATTGGTTAATATAGAAATATTCCGTCACAATATACAATTGATATATGTGCCAATATTCGTGCTTGCTGTTGGAGTTAAAAAATAAGCGTACAACATAAAGTCTCAAATTGATAATTTAATTATGTTGTTTTGAGGTTGAGCAGTTTGTGTTTATATACTTTTTTACATTAAAATGTCTCTCGTGTACTTATCTGAGGAATGAGCAACCTGTAGCTTGACGTTTGTTTTCAGGAAAATGAACATTTAATGGTTTGACTAAAACACGTAGGCCTTTTTTATGTAACAATAAAATATAACCAAAAAAGTAATAATGGAAAACATTATATAATAAAGTATTACAAAGAATAAAGAAGGTACTTTATTACCTGATAAATGTTCACCTCATCGATATCCTGCGACATACCGCAGACCGCCATATACAGTAGCAGACTAATTGCCCGAGCGACACGTGCGTTCGTCATGGTCTAGAATGGAAACACGTGTGGAAAGATAAAACTTGTGCAGTTGGTACTAAATAATAATAATAAAAAAACTAATCTGTTTTTTTCTATTTTGTTTTGTATAATCATTTCACTTTGGCATACCACCTTTGGTTATTTCATGTTTGATTGAAAGATAATGAATTAATATAGAGAAAACCCATTTGTACATGTTCATATTTCTTGTACCGTTGGGAGCGCTATAAGTCTTATTTGAAAAAAACCCACACATTTACTTATATTATTGACTTATTAAAAATAGCGTTGGACTTATATAATACGTATTAGAAATCGAGAATGGTAAATATATTAAAACACGCTTCAAAGTCCAAGACACAAGAATAGCTGACGAAGACTTCGTTTACATACAAGAAAATAAAATAAAATACAAATCCGCCAGTGTTCTTCGGATACAATTTATAACAAAATATTAAATCCAGCATACACGCTCTCCACATATGATTTTTAATTGACTAACCAAATCTAAACACTGATTCTTATTACCGAGACAGTAATATTATTTTACCGACATTTGTATCAAGTGCTTGTTTTGAAATTCCAACGACAGAAGACAGAAGTCGAAAACGCCAAGCAATGCTTTCGATTATGTAGTTAAGAATGGCCTAATCTGTGCAATTAATTAGAGCTATATCTACAACCTTGGGTTATCTCAGGTTCATTGAGCAACCTCCTATGTGATGTACCACAGGACGTCAATGAGAAATATGTGTGTCGGGCACCTGTACTTACCATGAGCCTTAATCATTGCTTCTATCGAATTTGCGATAGATTTATGGCATATAACTTTAAAACAGATTTGGTGTTTTTCTATCGATTCATCACATGCAACTATCTAGAATATTACTTTATTCCGACTTCCCGTGTACTCTATCCCTGTGTACAACGTGCATGTTATTTTGATCTCGCCCAAAACAGCCCCTGCAAAGAGGCCGCTCTCTGTGAAGACTGGGCTTAATGCACGTTAATTAATTGCAAAGTTACACATATTAACCAACAATTTATTTGGTTTATAACTATGGTAGATGAATACATAACGTGGCCCTGGACACACACAAAGGCCCCGCAAATCATTCATGAGCGCCTTTTCTCAGATGGATGCCAGCGTCTCTCGCGTCTCGGACCCGTCACCGGAGTTTCACTTCCGCGAATGAATGGTGGTCACTAAAATAAACATTTGTATCTCCCATCCGCTGACAGATGGGTGGGTAGCACACATTCTATCTCAATTCATTCACCTACTTCGAAACGTTGTAATCGGTCGTCAAAGAATATTAACCGGCCGCGCGTGAACTCTTGTTCTCGCATGTGAGAGTGTGTTTGTTTTTGTTACTCTGAAAATATATGTAGTATGAGTGTCAACTTTTATAAATGATTGCACTGTAGTATATTGTATTTACCTATGTACCACTAAAAAGAATTCTGATTGTATGTGCCTTGTATGCTATATTAATAATGTTTTATGTATTCACATATAACTGGTGAAAAGGTAAATGGCAAACATGGAAAAATAACTGAGAAAAAAACTATTGTTTTAGTCGACTCGAATCCCTCTTGGTCTTCTCTCCATCTTAGGCACATTAAGCACAGGTTGAAAATGCAACATAACCCATTTATGCCTAGCGTCTAGAAAAAAGGC
This sequence comes from Dreissena polymorpha, assembly GCF_020536995.1. Taxonomy (NCBI): domain Eukaryota; kingdom Metazoa; phylum Mollusca; class Bivalvia; order Myida; family Dreissenidae; genus Dreissena; species Dreissena polymorpha. The sequence continues at coordinate 5,868,629 of NC_068358.1, forward strand.
CTTGCCAAACAGCGTAGACCCAGATGAGACGCCGCATGATGCGGCGTCTCATCAGGGTCTGCGCTGTTTGATTTAAGGAATTTCTGTAAGAAATATTCTAAATATAGAAATAAGTATACTAGAAATCCCTAGTCCAATAGACATAAATGGGTTAAAAGGAATTCTTCAGAATTTTCTGAAAGGTTCCAAGGGACAATTATGAACAGTACCTGATTTTTGTTATTTATTAAAACAAACAAATATATGTTCCATTAAAACATATTTAAAATCAAATCAAACATATAAATGGGCTACCAATACATCAACATTATATATTTACATTTGTATCCATTAATTTCAAGTGCCTCGCTGTTTTACTCATGTGCATGCATAGTATCCTCAAAATGATAAGGTATGATAAATATAATTCAAATATAAAACAAGTTAAAACGGATTTTTTTCTGTTAGATATGGATAGGTATTAATCACATAAAGTGCATTGTTTATAAATTGCATCATCGTTGGGAAATGTGTGATTTTCTATGAGTAACTGTAGGAGGTGATGTCTTATTATAACAAATTAAATACCCTCTACAGTGACGCGCGTCCTGTTTGTCCCATTTGAACGAATGCCTCTTAGCGGGATCATATGGTGCTTGTATTCAGTGGAATTGTTCACTTTTTGATAAAAGCAACAAACTTGGCACATTTGTAGATAAAATTATTTTATTCAATTTTAGCTATGGACCCATCTCCAATTTTCAAAATGGCCGCCGTTTTCAAGATGGCCGCCATGATGGCTTCCAAAATTTAGGAAATTACATGTTACTGCCATATTCTGATTCTATATTAAAATATTCTGTTTTTGGCATTAAAAATAGCTGTTTTATATTATAAATTAATGAAAATATGTTTCTACATGAGAAAAAATGAATTAAATATTGCATATAAGTCAAAATGGCTTCCAAAATGGCCGCTAAATTACATAGATATCGACATTTGCAATTGTTGTATGAAAACCGCACAAATGAATCAGGTGAAATGACTCAAAAAGCAAGAAAATGTAAAAAAAGTTAGTGGATTTAAAACTACAAGTACACTGTACTAATTGGAATGTTTTGTTTTGAGCTATGTTATACGCATATGTACAAAGACGAACAGTTTTATTATTATCGTGATCACATGTGTTATAAATCTAACTATATCAAATTATTCCAGAAATCAGCAGTTTTGTGTTTGATTTCGTATATTGGTCCTGAAATCTCACTAAAAGTCGTCATTCAAAAATGTTAATGTTTCAATTAAATCAGGAGACCCTTTTTGTGTGTTTTTAATACAATATTTAGACTACTATTTTGAAAATTATTTCAGTTGAGTGAAAATTCGAGGAACTAAAACCTGAAAATGGAATAAAACAGCTAAAATAGTTTAAATTTAGTGGTTTTTAACCTACATAAACTGTAACAAATAGTGGTTTTGACCTATAATAACACTGCGGTCATTTCATTGTTTGTTTAGAGTTATCTTATTTGAATTGTTTGTTTAGAGTGATCATATATGCGAACAATATTTGATTATTATAATGATCACATGTCTTATAAATCTAATTAAATCAAATTATTCCAGAAAGCAGCAGTTTTGTGTGTGATTTTATTCATTTTCACCCAAAATCAATAATAGATGTTGATAAAAAAAGTCGTTGTTTGAATGAAACAAGGAGGTCATATGTGTGTTTTTAAAACACTGATTAGACAAATATGTTGGAAATTGTTAACTTGGTAAAAGAATTCGCAGAATTAAAATGTGAAAAATGGGCAAATTTGCAAAATTAAAGTGCGAAATTTGGTGGTTTTTATCTAAAAAAAAAATACATGGAAAATTACTATTTTTAATGAATTATCAGAAAGGTTTCTGATTATTATTTAATACCCCAAAACTGAAACCCTGGGTAAATTCCCATGACTGAAAATGTCTATTTATTTAATTATTCCAGATATCAAAGAGAAAACTTTCGATTTTGAGTTATTTTACCCTAACAAATCATAGATATGCACGACTGTGACACTTAAGAAATGGGTTTTCTGGAAGCATATATTATTCTCTTTTCAAATAAACACAAACATTATTGGCCTCAAAACTTGCAATTAACACCAGTGGGCTCTCGGACCATGATAATCTGCTTTATGGATTTATTTATTATGAAAGTAAATGAATATTTGCCAAAAATCATAATGTCCCTCCCCAAAATGACTTTTTGACCTTACAAAAAGTACAAAATTAACAAAATACTTATAATAAATGTTTTTCTTGCAAAGATTTTTGATTATCAGCATAATTAGTAATAAAGAATTGTAATATTTCATTTGATTTGTAAAAGATTAGAACAAAAAGTCAGCACCTCGATATTTTCTCCTTTTTTTTGATAGGTTGGCAGGCATTTTGAAAATGGCGGCCATTTTGAAAAATATAAATTGGGTTCATATCCTATTTTATCTTAAATACTTTTAACTACCAATGAGCAAAGTGTGTTGCTTTTATCTAAAAGTGAACAAATTCCACTGAATACAAGCACCATATTCGGTGGAGGATGTGACCGCGGTTAGATTTTAAGGCAGCTTTAAGGTTGGAAGTGTGAACTCGTTGAATGCAGTTTTTTCTTTATTTAAGGACTGACACAATATGTTGAGAATATTACACAAATGAAGGTATCTGTAAATACAAAGAAAAAGAAAATCACTTGCTTACATAGCATACGTTCAATGAGTATTGAAATTATAGATTAGAGTAGGAAAATCCTATTTTTTGTACTTTAGCGGCCATTTTGGAAGCCATTTTGACTTATATGCAATATTTAATTCATTTTTAATTAATTAATAACATAAAATAGGTAATTTTAATGCCAAAAAACAGAATATTTTAATCAAATATGACAGCAAAATGTAATTTCCTAAATTTTGGCGGCCATCTTGAAAATGGCGGTTATCTTGAAAATTGGAGATGGGTCCATAGCTAAAATTGAATAAAGTACTTAAATCTACAAATGTGCCTAGTTTGTTGCTTTTATCAAAAAGTGAACAATCATTTCACCATATGACCCCACTATCTGAGATGACTGGTGATAGTGTATTACGTCTCGCGCGAACAAAACTTAGCTGATTTCGGATGTTGTACACGTTTTCATATGAATGAATAGTTGGTATAATGTTATTATTTTCTATAAAACAAAACTGCGAATGGCGTGTTCAATACAAATGAAACTTAATAATGAAATACTATTTTTTAATTTATATAGTGTATTAAAGACCGCAGGTACGTTTGATGAGGATGAGGGTCGGCCTTTTTAGATGACATGTTCACATCGTATATCGACTAGATCAGTAACGCACTGATCTCAATAAATATCACGATTCTACTGACTTAAGCTCAGTTCGCATTAGGTGAAAATATACCATATTAATTATTTAATATATTTAAAATAATATAAAATATCCGTACATTTATTATGAGGATCTACACTACCAAGTTTAATCCATTTATGCCTAGCGTCTAGAAAAAGGCCTTGGCAAACAGTGTAGACCCAGATGAGACGCCGCATGATGCGGCGTCTCATCAGGGTCTGCGCTGTTTGCTTAAAGGAATTTTTGTAAGAAATATTCTAAATATAGAAATAAATATACTATAGACATCCCTAATTTTGGAAATAAATTGGTCCAATTTAGAAGGACGGGAGAGTCCACTAGGCATAAATGGGTAAAAGAAGTTGTTAAGTACTGTTTATGGTCGCGATGAATACGATCTTACCCTGTTCCACTGTAGTGTATAAATAAACACAGAAACCACAGCTGTACGCGACCCACAGCCAGTTCGTGGTTATTAAAAGCTATTTAATGACCATGTTTGTGAAAACACTGGCCGGCAGCATCCCCGTCACGTGTTGTTTGCTGTTCCATGTTTATGTATACATTAGTTGATAGGGTTGGAATGTGAGAGGTATTTCTCAGCTGAAAGAACTATTCCTTACGGCGATACTTTGAATTAAAGCAAAAATGTAGGCGTCCGTAATTTCAAAAAGTAATTAATATTCCTCATAAATGGTCATATACATGTATCACTCACTGAAAAGGTTGAAGTGTTTGTTCGTCAATTATGATATACTTGACGAACACCGATGATGCATGTCCGCTTTAATCTGTTTGCGCATGAGCTAAAGACATCTAACATGAAATATTTTAAGTTATCTAAAAGAATATTTGATAAACTGTTGTAATTAGAGTTTAAATAAGGGCGTATTCGGTAATTAAACATTATTATTGGTTTATTTGTATTTTGAATTAAATATGGTTTATCTTTGTCCGCTTTTATAATTGTTTATGCAAAGTAAAATCATCTGATAATTATGGAATGGTAACTTATATCCAATATTTCGTCTAAAAGTTTGAAGGGCTTTATTTACCAATACGTTATGCAGAACATTTTTGGTACCATTTTGTGATAAAATAATAATGTCATACATCACAAATACAGTACGGCAATTTCGCTTCAATCTCTACAGAAAAGAGCAGTCAACCTCGGCATTTTGTTTTTTACGCTCCCCGAAATAAAATTTCGGCGGAGCATATAGTTGCCAGTTTGTCCTTCGATCCTTACTTCCTTTCGTCACACTTTTGCTACCGTTTCTCATAGAGCCTTCAATACTTTACCAATCGCTTTCATATTTGGCATGTAGGTACCTTGCATGGACCTCTACCTTTTGATGAGGTTTGAGGTCACTGGGGTCAAGGTCACCGAGGCTAATAAAATACTTCCTTCCGTCACACTTTTGCTACCGTTTCTCATAGCGCCTTCAATACTTAATCAATCGCTTTCATATTTGACATGTAGGTACCTTGCATGGACCTCTACCTTTTGATGAGGTTTGAGGTCACTGGGGTCAAGGTCACCGAGGCTAATAATAGACTTCCTTCCGTCGCACTTTTGCTACCGTTTCTCATAGCGCCTTCAATACTTTACCAATCGCTTTCATATTTGGCATGTAGGTACCTTGCATGGACCTCTACCTTTTGATGACGCTTGATGTCATTTGGGGTCAAGGTCAAGATCGCCGAGCCTAATAATAGATTTTTTAGGTGGTTATTGACAAATAGATTGTCAAAGCGCATCATTGGGGAGCATCCATCGTTTTCAACGATACCTGTTTTACATAGTATTCGTGACTTTTTTTGGAATCAGTACTTAATTTGGCATAATATTTTGACAAATTAAGATGGGGGTATTAACATTTAACTGATAATACTGTTTTTAGAATAAACAATCAGAGCCACCGGTGTTTGAATTCCGTCATACATCTTTTGACTATTTACCAATGGCCAAACATAAAGACCGTAATATAGCTCAAGAACGTTATTATTTGTTCTTCAAAACGGCGGTCTTTGCAGTAATTAAACATTATTCAGACAGTATTAAAAGAAATTGTTAAACGCCTCGAGACCCTGATATTTGAAGGATGTTATCAGGCTTTCATATCCTATGTAGGTACACAGGCGCAAACACGTCCATAAAGGCAGGCGCCGAGAAAAAAAAATGGAATTTTTGAAAGTTTATCTTCTGTATTTTGGTATATTACTTTTAAGCAGTTGAAAGGGTTCAAGATGCTTAATCCTCTAAAGCACAAGAATCGTATTATTAACCATCACTGCGCAAGTATGCAGTCGATTTACATTCTTTGATTGTACAGTTGGATATAGGGCAATTGGTAAAAAAGAGGCATAAAATAAACACGCTAGCTTCAAAATACACAACCCAAACTGTTCCGAAATGAAAACTATCTGTGAAAACGGAAAAACATGCACTTCACGAGACGAGCATGTAAATAATTGCTATGCGCGTTAAATTTTGCACACAAAAATTGAGCATGGTTTATAAATAATGAGAATCCACTTCAGACGATCTGAATGCTTCCATACTCGTTGTCCATGTTGTATAGCATCCAGCATGAAACTCAGTGTTTACACTGCGCCTTGGGCAATTTGATATAAAACATTTGATCTTCAATATCAAAGATTTAACATTGCATGTCTCGGTAGGAGTGCGCTTAAGCTCTTACATAACGCACACAAAAGACATGAACTTGCACACCGACACTGCTATGAATGCGCAATTAATATGGAAATCCCAAAACAGCATATGTACATGTTTGGGTACTTTAAATACCAACTACAATTACCATTTTGTTTTATGTCCTATCCGAGAAAATAATCGAAATAAAGAGACTTTGGTCACACCTTGCTAAAATAAGATGTATACACCACCTAAGTTTCGTTGTAATTAATTTCAAGTATCTGCCCTGCTCTAACATACAAATGTTGTCATCTTTGAGCTGAAAATTAATAGTCGCCTTCATTTTACCCAAAGTAACCTTTGTAAGATGAAGATAGATAAAGCGGTTTCTATATACCGCGCGGATTTAGTTTAACCCATTTATGCCTAGCGTTTAGAAAAAGCCCTTGGCAAACTGTTTGCTTAAAGGAATTTCTGTAAGAAATATTCTAAATATAGAAATTAGTAAACGAGAAATCCCTAATTTTGGAAATAAATTGATCCAATTTAGAAGGATGGGAGAGTTTACTAGGCATAAATGGGATAAAAAAGCACCATATGACCTTGACCTTAAACCTGTTGACGTGACAATCGAATTACCTTTTTTTCTTCCAAGTAACCATAATACTAATATAAACGATTGTATTTGATATCCATCTCTAGATAGTGTGCGTCAAGTATTTGCATGGCAAACACGCCTATTTCGTTGACCCAACGTATATAAAGAAGAGTATTCCATATTTCCAGAATAACCACCTACCAGTCTGCGTGATCTTATGATAAAGCATTCACTACATTTTGTTCGGAAACTAAAAGTTCCAAACTTAAAATTAAGAGCCAGTGTGACCTTGATCTTTGACCGTAAAATAGCTAGACGTCTTCTTTTTATCCGGAGTAACCATCATATCATTTGAATGGTAGGTATCCTGCGGAAACGAAATGGTCAACAATTCATGCTTTTAGAGCTCTCCATTGACCTTGACGTATTTACGTAAAAATTCGATACGCGTATCCTTTTGCTTAAAAGTAACCATCATACCTATTTGGATAATCATAGGTCAAAGTATTCTCTAGAGATTGTTCCGAAACGAAATGGTCAACAGACCCGTCATCCGACACCGACGGACAGTTACGATTAAATATACCCACAATTATTCGAAAAATGGCACATTATTGTAGGGAACTGACAGGATGGACGGATCAACAGGACGTACGTATTTACGTTTTCATTTAAAACTGAGCCTTTACTGGCAAACAGAGAAAACATGAGTCTGAATATGGAAAAGGGGTTTAAACATATTTACCTGAAAAGTAATTGATTAGAGGGACGTCACTTTCCTCCTAAACTGGAAGTCGCTAAACAAAAAAAAAAAGAAAGCGAAAAGTGTCGTCCCCGATTAGCATGTGCGGACTGCATTAAGAAAGTTTTCTCAGATCAAGTAATATTTCTTACAGGAAATACAATATATACATGCAATGTATACACAGAATGACAGCGTACTGGTATTCTGCTGCGTTTTGAGACTACCAACATGGTGCAGTATTAATACAATAACAACAGAAACACAATTGGCCAGAGAGTCTACATGTATTAAACAATGTGATATACAAAAATAAATCTTACAATAAGGTCTATATACGAAAAAAGTGCCCATTTCCATACAACAGTAATATATTAGAAAGTGAGCATTTTATATAAAAACAACAAATTAATTCTTATAACAATTGCAAAATTAGTAAATGCTTAATTCATTAAATTACATTTATAATGCTCAATTGGTCATTCTCAGCTCGGGTAATACTTCAATGTACCCCGGGTACTCTCAAGTATACTTAAATGTACCACAGGTACGGAAAATATACTGAAACATACCCAAGAATTTTTACACTAAAATGGTCGTTGTCAGCTATGTTTTTTAAATTTAATTATGTTCATATTTATGTCCATATTCTGTTAAATGGCATCTATAATAACACCTGCTCAAAAAATCATTTTGATTAAGTTTTTGTTTCAAAGAGAATTTTGTTTCATATTCCGTAGCGTTTTACGACAGCAGATTTTGGTCTGGAATAAAACTCGGGTACTGTCTAAATTGGCCAGCTATGTGTTAGTATATTTTCTGTACTAGGGGTACATAAGTAGTACCCAAGCTGACAATGACCAATCAAGCATTATTAAGCTGATTCAAGTAGGACAGATGTTGTTTGATCAGCATTCTGGGAAAACAGGGCTTAACGCATGTGTGTGTGTAAAGTGTTGCCCTTGACTAGCATGTGCAGTTTATATAGGCTAATCTGATATGCCACATTCCGCCTACACTGAATTTTCGTTTAGAATAGACACTGAATTTTCGTTTAGAATAGACACTGAATTTTCGTTTAGAATAGACACTGAATTTTCGTTTAGAATAGACTGAATTTTCGTTTAGAATAGACTTTCTTTAGATGAAAAATTCCATAAAAGTGTTGTGGTCCCTGATGAGCCTAATGCAAAGGCTTAACTGAGTAGACACTTAATGCACGTGCATTACGCCCTGTTTACCGAGAAGGAGGCTTTTAACCTTTTACACATAAGAAGCAAAGTGAAAATGGCTTTGTAATCAGCATAAAACCAGAACAGCCTGCAAATACCGTAACTCGCAGTCTGTCCAGGTTTTATGCTGTTTGCTGCTCAGTCAATAACTAAGTGTCGGAAATGAAGCCTTTAAAACTTGAATTTAGTAAGAAAGGTATTTAATCAAATTTAACTTTATATGTTTGACTACAAATGCGTCAAAAAACGTATCTAAGTGGTAAATGGTTAAGAAACGCTGATCATAAACCTAACATTATAAGCCTTGTGGTTTAACTTTGTATAAAGGACACTGAACCACAATGCCAGACACAAGAATCAGTCAGCTGAACAGCTTCCCTTGTGTAAGGCATAAAAGCATTCAAAATACGTCCATAATTTGACAATTTGACCAAATCATTCATAATATTTCATACACTGATTATTATAAAAACATACTATTAAATAGAATAGGCCAGTCTCTGAGAAAACCTGACTTAATGCATATGCATTAAATATCATCCCAGATTAGCCTGTCCAATCTGCACAGGCCTAACAGGGACGACCATTTCCGTGTCAACTAGATTAGCCTGTCCAATCTGCACAGGCCTAACAGGGACGACCATTTCCGTGTCAACTAGATTTTTATTTAGAAAAGACTTCCTTTTAAACATTTTTTATTCCATGAAAGCGTTAAGTATCTCCCTATTCAGCCTGTGTAGAATACACAGGCTAATCTAGGACAGTACTTTACGTACATGCATTAAGTCCCGTTTTCCCAGAATGTGGCTAAATAGAATGTACTGGTATACAGAAACTTTCTAAAAACATAACAATAGAAAATATTTGTCTAATCTAAATCCATCTTATTTTTATACGCATAATAAATAACTACGAAATCGCAAATGAAGAAACAGACATGACATAAGTTCAGCTGTCTCAAAGAATTACGCAAACAAGATATGTGTTTGTCAGAAACACAATGCCCCCTATTGCGCCGCTTTGAAGCCATAAATTTGACCTTTGACCTTGAACGATGACCTTGAACTTGACTTTTAGCCACTCAAAATGTGCAGCTCTATGAGATACATGCATGCAAAATATCAAGTTGCTATCTTCTATATTCAAAAAGTTATGACCAAACTTTAACGAAGGTTAAAGTTTTAGGAACGAAAAATACAATTATATTTGACCTTTGAGCTTGAAGGATGACCTTGACCTTGACTTTTCACCACTCAAAATGTGCAGCTCCATGAGATACACATGCATGCCAAATATGAAGTTGCTATCTTCAATATTGCAAAAGTTATAAAAGTTTAACCAAGGTTAAAGTTTTGTGACACACACATACAATGACTGACTGACACAATGACAGACAGGCCAAAAACAATATACCCCCAATCTTTTGATCCAGGGGCATAAAAATCAGCATGAGAGAATTCAAATTCATTGCTTGCCATCAATGTTTAAATTTATGATTTGTTATCTTTTGTTGACAATCAGCGGCAGATCCCCTGTATGCAACATTAACATTTTCTTCACAAAAAATGTAGTCTATACTATAAGAAAGTAATTTGAAGCAAAGAAACAATAATTTTGTTACACATATCAATCAATATTAAGCCCAAATCCTTCTTCAGTTTTAAATGTTTTCCAGAAAGTTCACATAATTTTATTACACCTTTACATAAAATAGTTTCACAAAATTTTCTTTAATTATTTGTTTTTATATCAAAGTACATGTACTTTAAATATTATAACACTAATACATAAATAAAATGAGCCACGTTTCCCTCTTATTTTGTTTTTCGCCCATAGGAAGTCCCTTTGTAGGTGAAATATAGTTTAAGCCTTAAGTGTTGTCCCTGATAAGCCTGTGTTGACTGCACAGGCTTATCAGGGAGGACACTTTACTCACATACATTAAGCATTATTTCCCCAGGGTGAGGCTCAAATAAAAAAAGAAAACTTCTTTGGTTCAACGACAGTTTTCTAATTATCACAGATTGAAGAAGTATCGTATAGGAGGCCCCCCGATGTCCTCGTCATCCATTGTGGACTCAAATGACACCACAAGGTCATCATACTTCTGACCCTCAGTGTGCTTCAATAGCTTGCTCATCCTGCAACAAACGCAAGTATGGTCACAAGAGATATGAAGCTTTGTTATGGAAAAACAAGGATCAATGCCTGTGAATATGTGTTTATAAATATCTTTGAAAAGATATCCCCAATTTCTGAACAGCTGATTTATCAATTTCATTATTCATTATTATTTATCAATTTCATTATTCATTATTATTTATACTTTTAGAAACAAAATACAGAAGTGGTCACAATAATTATATGGGTTGAGATAATCATTCAGCAAAAGTTTGACAAAATGGCATGCACTAGTAGCAATCAGAAGGAATTGTACTTGCTCTGATTTTGAAACAAAGGGGAATAACTCCTTAAAAAAACTAAATTAAAAACCTTGATAAAATGCCCTTTGTTGCTTTAAGAAACCTTTTTTTTAAATTTGACAAAAATTGTTTACAAAATGTGAGAGAAGTTGTGAACAAAAAGCTTTTATATGTATTTTGTTTAACAAAAAGAAATAACTCATAAAATTTCATTTTATAGTAAAACCTTGACAAATGTGCAGTAGCATTTGGAAATAATAATTCAGTAAAAGGTAGATGTAAATGAGCTAATTTAAATTGCACTGAAAGACTCACATCCATTGTGAGTTCAGTAAACGCCTCTTTCTATTCATTTGCAGGGGCTACTTTAAAGAATACTAAGTTGTCGTTTAATAGAGATTTGTTTATTAGCGAGTCTTAGAAAAGCTCAACAACGAGTCCTGGCAAGTGATTCATGTTTTTGAGTCAACAATAATACGTATATGCATTAAAAAATTACCTGGTATTCTATATTTCATATCATTTTTCTGTTGAAAGTAAACAAAATAAAATGGCTAAACACAACACTAAAACATCAAATGATCTCATGTTAATAAACAAGAAGAGTCGTCAGAAAATTCAGATGATTGCAAAAGTATTGATTACACTAACACAAGAACTGTACTGACATTGATACAAAATTTGAAAAAAAAAATGTTTAAAACTTTGTTAGGCAACTTACTTTTCAGTGAGACGTTTATTGTGTGTTGGCATGAAGCCCATATACACTCCCTTTGTTCCCTGTCCAACAAAGTTCACTGCGTTCCCCATCTTCACCTTAACATATGTTAAATGTGAAATAATGTAAGCAATAAATAATGTCAAATTCATGTTGATCATTCTAAAAAATAACATCAAGCCTTATTGTAAACAATGCTTCTTAATATGATATAAAAATCTGAAGAAAAAAAACAAATTCTTCAAATGGTCTTACCTTTATAACCCCAAAACATTTTGGGAAATCAACTAAATTAAACAGACTGAGAATCTACATTTGACAAATGAGTTCAAAACAAACAAGCAATTTCATTGATAAATATCCCATGCCAAATAAATTTTGTAATTGGATGGGTGCAAATCCCTTGATATACAGAATACTAAAAAAATAATCAAGTGAAGAGTAATTGTTTTTATACAGTACATTTATCCTCATTGATATCTATACACCAATGAAGAGTCATGTTGAAGTCTTGCATGGAATCTGGGATCAAGCCCACAAAAGTTACATCAATTAAAAAAAACCGAAGGGCAATAACTCTTATTAAAGAAAGTGTAGGGTTATGGTTCTTATGCATGGTGCTTCTCCTCATCGATAACTATACACCTATGAAAATTCATGTTTGATATCTTATAGAGTTCCTGAGATAAAGCCCTAAAAAAGTTTTGTGATGACAGACGGACTATCAGACGGACTGACAGACGGATGAAAAAACGTGAATTCTATATCCCTCTGCCTTTGACGCAGGATAACTAAATACAGTTCTGTAATTCATACTCAATTCAGAATTATAGTACACAAAACATATAATCTCATACAGTTTAAATCTATGGTTGAGAGTGAAGTTAACACCTTGAGTGTGTCCATGAAGTCTTGAAGAGTGAAGTTCCGATTTCCCTGCACCTCCCATATATCCCAGCTGGTGTAGGACAGACCTTCTCTGAAACACAAAAGTACCCCAGTATAGCTTACTGTCAAACATCATCCTACCATCAGCAACTGGAACAGGATTAGGTTTAGCTCGACAGTGAAATAAACCAAGCATGTGCTTTGACAAATGACATATTTAGCCCAACATAAACAATTGATCTCAGTGAAAAAGTGACGACATTTTCCCCATATATCACAAATTATGTAGGACAGACCTATCATAAAACACAAAAGTTGTGTGGACTGCACAGGCTAATCTGGGATGACACTTTACGCACATGCATTAAGTCCAGTTTTCTCAGAACGCGACTCGTATAGTCTAGAGGTCAGTGTACTCATGTGATGACAGTAATCATCAAGAGTCCTAGCTTCTACAGAAATAACTTGAGCACGGCAACGTAGAAACTAGGTTGAAATTCAAAACATTTTTGAAGTCCGATGGCCAGGGGCCAGGGTACTCACTTGATGACAGTTTTTGTAGCTGGTCCTGGCTCCGAGAGAAGGAACATGGGCAGGGCGAGGTTGAGGAAACAGTTGCGATACTTGTCTATTGGCAGTCCAAGCACCACCTTCACCAGCTCTATGCTGATCTGTGGTACACAAATAGGACGGATAATAGCTCATATCACATCAAAACTTCAATTGAAAAAACCTTATAAGCACATGCAGTTTAATAAAGCAACAATACATAAAACAAGAGCACCGCATAACGGGTGCCACGCTCGGCAACGAGTGCAGTTTTGAATAAATGAAAGCTTGTCAGAATTTTTTTTTTAAAGGTCACAGTGACCTTGACCTTTGACCTAGTGACCCAAAAATGGGTGTGGCGTGTAGAACTCATCAAGGTGCATCTACATTTGAAGTTTCAAAGTTGTAGGTGGAAGCAATTTGATTTTAGAGCCAATGTTCAAAACCTTAACAAATGTTAAGGTTTTAGCACAACGCGGACGGCGGACGACGAGCTGGGTATGACAATACCTCGGGTTTTCTCCGAAAACGCCGAGCTAATAACAAAAGCTGTCAGTATCAGACAACAAATGCAACTGAAAATGCTCAAGTTAAACAAGCTGTTTATGGCCACATTTGATATTTGATCTATAAGCGTGACCTTGACTTTTGTGGTAAGGAGATGGCTTATACACAAAACATGCAGTCTCCTTCAGGTTGCTAATTGTAGCAAGGTATTTTTAAAGTTAATGACAAAGTTTTAGTCCTGACAAGCTGTTTAATGGCCAAATGTTACTTTTAACCTTAAATGTGACCTTGACCTTTGAGGTAGGGAGACGGTGATACAGGAAATGTAGTATCCTTATGATTGTCATTAATGATTTTAAAACAGCATTACTTAAATTCAAATATTCTGCTTCAAAGCCAAATTTAACCTATGACCTTTATGTGAAACCTTGACTACTAAGATATTGGAAGGAGTGTGGCATGACTTTTGATGGTTTATATTTAGTCAAAGTTATTTTTTAATCCACCACGGCAAACATATGGCTGACAAAGGAGTTATAAGATGTTTTATGGTAAACTGGGACCTCTTAGGGTGATAATGACCATGCAAAACATTGTATTATGATGGCTTTCATTGAAGCCAAGTTGTTTTCAAATCTGACAGATGTAATACAAAATTCTTGCCCAGTCAGAAATTTTTGAGCTCTTTTTTCCAAATTTGACCTTTGAACCCTGTGTCACTTTGACCTTTGGACACGCATTACATCAACATGTCATCATATGATGGTTTACATATGTACCAAGTTGATTTCAAAATCAATCTATATTTGGCAAAGGTGTGGCTGACCAGGAATTTTCAGACAGCCAGAAGGACACACAAACTGGCTGATTCATGCCTTATTCTTCTTTAAGGGGCATAACAAGAATAGAAGTGGGCCGTGCTCTGTGAAAAGGGGTTTGAATGCATGTGCGGTAAAAGTCATCCCAGATTAGCCTGTGCAGTTGGCACAGGCTTATCAGGGACGACACTTTTCGCTTTTAAGTATTTGTTGTTTAAAGAAAGTCTCTAAGTCTTCTTAGCGAAAATCCAGTTTAGGTAGAAAGTGCAGTCTGCACCGGCTAATCAGGGATGACACTTTAAACACCTGCATGAACATCTTATAATGCAAGCCATACATACCAGTCCTGATACTGCAGCAGTTGTGGTTGCGATTGCAGGCACAATTTTACCAGCGATACGCTTGATTCTCAATCTGTCAGACCCCTCAATGTGATACATCTCTGCACGCAGATTCTGAAACACCAATATTGCCAGCTGTTGTTATAATTGTATACAAAGAAACAATAACTTGAATTGTTAAGACGACAATGATGCATTAATAATGCATTTTGCGACTCTTATTGATGCTGTTTAAAATGTTAAAAATAGAAATAAAACATAAATGTTATTGGTGATTCAGATCTGTTAAACATGCACTGTTTCATTGTTGACATCTTCATACTAGTATTTCTGGTGTTAGTTGTTTTTCAGTTGAACACAACAAGTTAACACAAGCACTTACCGCTGCAGCTGCTATGAAGTCAATGTGTCCATTTGTGTCATCATCTTTTTCAAAATCAGCTGGCACCATTTTGAGTAATACTGACACAAAATAAGTTAACATTGATTTTGGTTCATTTTATCATAACAAATCAACTGCATTAAAAAGTAATCTTCTGGATGTAAAAATTCAACAACATAAATATAATATTTTCCTTTAAGTATGAAAATTACATCGAAATGAAACTTGTTTGTAGTTTGTTTTTCAAAATACAAAAGAATGAACATTAAAACAAGAGTTATACTTTATATATGTCTGAATCCATGTAAGCCTCAAATACTGCAATAATCCTTTACATTGTAGACATACACAAGTAGTATAAACTAAGCTACATTTAAGAATTGTTTGGAAACTCAGTCATTATTTTTTTAAAGACTTCAATCAATATTTATCATGCTTTTTTCTGCCATTTTAAAAATTATTTTGAAATGGAGACAGAGAAATTCAGAAAATTTAAGATAAATACAAATGCCAAGACTTGTGGTTTTTAAGCCACACTCAAACAACTTATCTATATGAGCCGTGCTCTGTGATCACAGGGTTTAATGGATGGACTGCATAAGCTTATCAGAGACAACATTTTCCGCTTTTATGATATTTGTCGTTCAAAGAGTCTCTTCTTAGCAAATATCCAGTTAAGGCGGAGTTTTACTTTACCCACATGCATTTAGCCCCGTTGTAACAGAGCCCAGCTTACATACAACTCTTAAATAATCATTCCTATTAACCCTGACTGTCAGGCTAGTGGTTTGTGTGATGACTGACTACTAACATGATTTAGTTGATTCTGTATAGCTAATAGCAACAAAATAGGCCTAGCTCTGGAAAAATGTGGTTTAATACAAGTGCATAAAGTGTCTTATCACATTAGCATGTGCAGTCCACAAAGGCTTGTGGTTTAATACAAGTGCATAAAGTGTCTTATCACATTAGCATGTGCAGTCCACAAAGGCTTGTGGTTTAATACAAGTGCATAAAGTGTCTTATCACACTAGCATGTGCAGTCCACAAAGGCTTGTGGTTTAATACAAGTGCATAAAGTGTCTTATCACACTAGCATGTGCAGTCCACAAAGGCTTATCAGTAACGACACTTTTCCCCTAAACTTGACTTTCGTTAAGAAGAGACTTAATTTAATTATTTTTTTCATAAATCGTAAAGTATCTTCCCTGATTAGCCCATGCATACTGAACAGGCTAATCTTGGACAACACTATACACATACGCCAAGTTTTCCCAGAGTAGGTTAAATGACAACAGTTGACCTAAATTAGAGTGTTATACCTTTGGATTTGTCCTTGGCCTGCGTCAGTGCTGTGCGTATTATCTGGGCAGCTGTCTGAAGCTCGTCTGACGAGATTGTCTCCCCTGCATCGCTACTCTTCTTTGTCTCATCCATCTCAATCCTCTGTAGTGTGAAATGAATAAGGATTGGGATTATTGTGATCCTTTAATGGAGGACACATGTGCTACCAACTGAGCACAATTTGCATATGACTCAGTATTGTTATTTGTACGTTCCTCAATTGAAGGCACATAATTTTAATGCTTTCAACTGATCATGTTTGAGTACCTTGTCTGATAATTGTCACTAAGAGTAATAATCACAGCAGGGCATTTGAGGTATTACTGTAGGCGTCAAAGCATTGAGGGAACTTAAGAGATTACAGGTTCAGAGTTTAAACAAATTATAATTTTATCAAGCATTCATAATGCATTAATTTTACATATTCTATAATCTAATTTGCAATAAAGTAATGATCATACAACTTTGTTTATACATGTACTATATAATCAGGGATCATATTATTTTTGGTTTTGTCGGTCCTAGACCGATTGGGGTCATGACAGACCGATTGAAAATCCCAAACAGTCGGTCCGATTCTGTTTGCTATTAAAATTCCCATGTCATGAAATCGATTACACAGTGTACATGCTAACACACCCTAATGACATTCTTATCTCGATTAGGTGTGATAAACCATTAGCTGCAGTCTATAAACCGGTCAGGATCAGTTTATTGCACGTCAGACCAAGAAACTAAAACTTGTGAACAGCGGATTATAGACGCATCCGAAAGACGCGTCTGAATGCACGTGCTGTAACTAAACAAAACATGCCGATACATTTTCCACCAGCGTAATAATCGGGTAATATAATTATGAATGAAAGTCGCGGATCTGATCGACAGAACAGCCGAAAGTTATTTTTATCGGCGGAACTATACATAAAATAGTACACAAGAAAAATGATATACATTGAATAAATCTTTAGTAAAACCGTGTTAGAATCGAAATAATTCGTGTACTTTATACTTGGTTGTTGAATAACTCACGACCGGAAAATTAGATGCGTGGTTTCAAACGCTTCGCTCTCGTGATTAAATCCCTACGCATCTAAACTATCGGCCGTGGGTTATTTGACAACAAATTATTTCTTAGTTATTTGGTTTGTTGTTGTCGGTAGCCTACGTACGCACAGACATGTGTTTGGTTCAGTGCACGTTTGTAAGCTATTATCGAGTCGACAACAATTTAAAACATCAGTATAGACTTACACAGATAAATAATATTGACAACGATGAAAAAAGTCTGATAAAACAGCACACGAAACAACAATGAAATACCAAATGATAAAACCAGTTGAGAAATCTCGTTCCGTTTAAAATAAATGCCTAAGGGAATTTTACATGTATTTTACCACCTTCATGAATGGAAAAATCAATGGTATATATTTTAACGTATTTTGCCATGATTTCGGATATACATTTTCGGATACTTTTCCCCATTTATATCCGGACCGATTGATGTTGCGGGAAAATATGATCCCTGTATATAATATACCTCATTGATATCAGGGACACTTTTATAAGAATACCTTGCTAGAGGGGACAAATGGTGGCACTTTGACCCCTGCCACAATCTTCTTGACCTCTACAATGTCCACAGGGGACGGCATGGTGACCCCGTAGATGGCTGCATACAACTGGGCAGTGGCCACAACAAACTGTAGGTGGCTGTAAGGAGAAAATGAACCCAGTAATGTGTGTGATGTTAGCTGAATTGGACAATAAACACAATACGATGGATAACCCCCACTAAATGCCCCAGACCCATAAATGAATGTTGAAAGGACATGCATCCATGAAATTATTTAAAAAAAAATATAATTAAAAACCAAAATTAACAAAAGGCAATAACTCTAAAAGTTGTGGAGCAAGATTTATGGTTCTTTTGCACTGCACATCCCCTAAAAAAGATATACCTTCTGGATCAATTTCAAATTGATAACTCTTTAAGCTTTCAAGATATGCTCAAGACAAAATTTAAAAATAAAACATCAAAAGGCAACAATTCTTAAAATATGAAAGCAAGAGTTATAGTTCTTGTGCAGCATGTATCTCCTTTATAAGATCTACAAGCCTTTTCACTTTCAATTTGAAGATGATACATTTTTAGTTTCGAGGTATGTTCCACACAAAACTATACACAAATTAAGAAAGGACAAAAACTTTTAAAAAGGAGAAAAAGTTCTTGTTATTGTGCCCTGAACATTCCTTAATGAGATCTACCTTAGACCTTTTTAGGTGTAAGTTGATACCTTTTTTCATTTATAAAGTTTAATTAGGCAACATTTAAGTACAAATATTACAAATATTCACCAAAATATTTTTATTACTGTGAGGGGTCTCAGATTTATATTGATTACACACCAATATACACACAAAACAATGACATTTTTCAAAAGTACATACAGTTCATTTTCAGCGCTGAACTCGATGGGGCTTGGAGGTCTCTTTGGGGCCTGCCAGAAAAGGGCTTAAACAAACAGCCGTGTTATTTATTATACATTGTGATATTTTACAAATCATACATATAATACATATTTAAAAGAATCATAAGTGCTGAGTAACAATACTATCACTTTATTTCAGTAAATATATTCATGTTTCATGTTTATTTCATATGTCTTTTTTTAAATATACAAAATATTCTCTTTATTTTTACAGCATAATAAAAAAAAATTATGAATAAAACCCATATATTTATGTCCTCATTCTACAATTTATATTTGAACCTGTCTACAAGTTGTGATGATAAAGTATCATAGCGCTGCAACTTTGTTTATTCTACAATTTAGTATTTGGTTTATAACAAAAGTCAATACTAAATGAAATTTCATGGCACACTTGTCGCTAACTGTAAAATATTAAACAAAAGTATGGTACAAAATACCATAAGTATAACACAACTTACTGCCATCAGCCATTGTATGACCAACTGGAAACATGTGTAGCAGATTCTTTGCCTGCAAAAAAGCATGATGAAGACAGAAATTAACAGTGAAATTCATGGAACAAAGAACAATGTAAATTTATTACAGTTACAAAATTAAACATTTATACATTCTGAAATGTAATACTTTGCTTACATACAAAGTACATGTATGCTTGAAAGTAAGTACCCTATGGTTGAAATATTTCTGAAACTTCAGCCGCCCTATTTCCACACATTGCAGCCATTCGTAGGGTCTCATCTTCACGAGTTTGCCGGTACCAATAGCACCATCTGCAGGCTCGCTGTTCAACAGACTCTACAAAAAAAGGAATCCTTGAGATGATCAATTCGATTTTGACATTTTTTATTTTATTCACAGTAAACAAAAGTGATCAAATACACCACAGAATAAACAAGGGCTGTCAGAGGACAGCGCGCTCGACTATTCGAGTGCTTGACAGTATAACATAAGCCATCATGGGGAAATTGTTCATATTCAATAATTTATTAGACGATGTTTCAAAAATAAAAAAAGGAAAAAAATATTTATTTTTTTTTTTGAAGGGGGGGGGGGGGGTGAGAGGGGGTATAATGTGGGGTGTGGTCATTTATTAGACGATCTTTCAAAAATAAATAAAGGAAAAAAAAAATTATTTTTTGGGGGAAGGGGGATTGGGGGGGGGGGGGAGAGGTGGGTATAATGTGGGGTGTGGTAATTTATAAGATGTTTTAAAAAAAAAAATGGGGGGGGGGAGGGGGGGTATAATGTGGGGTTTGGTAATTTATTAGAAGATGTTTAAAAAAAAAATGGGGGGGGGGGGGCGGTTGGGGGGGGAATCTGGGTAGGGGCGTGGAGTATTGTTTGGGTGGAATCCATTGTGGTATTCAGGTAAGTGTTGTTTTGTCAAAATAATAATAAAAAGTGATCATAAATAAAGAAGTTATGGCAATTTAAGCAAAATGTTCAATTATCTATCAAAATATGAAAGCAATATGTCATGGGACAATGAAAATAAATGGGGTAGTACGAAAACTTTAACATTGGCTGCATATTAAAAGTAGAAAAGGGGCCATAATTATAAAAAAATGCTTGATAGAATTGTATGCTCTTGTTTATAGGTTGGGGTCATGTTGGTAAACAAGTATGGAAAATATGAAAGCAATATGTCAAGGGACAATGAAAATAATTGGGTAGTACGAAAACTTTAACATTTGCACGCTTACGGAACTGAATCGCTGACTCTGGGGTGAGTAGGATAGCTCCACTATATATATTTCATATATAATAGTGGAGCTAAAAATTATAATTTTCAAATTATGAATTACAAGAGCTGTCAGAGGACAGCGCGCTCAACTATTTGAGTGCTTGACAGTATAACGTAAGCCAGTATAACGTAAGCCATCATGGGGAAATTGTTCATATTCAATAATTTATTTGATGATCTTATTTTTTTTTTGGGGGGGGGAGGGGGTTGAGAGGGGGTATAATGTGGGGTGTGGTCATTTATTAGACAATCTTCAACAAAAAAAAGGAAAAAAAAATAAATAAATTGGGGGGGGGGGGGTAGGGGGGGGGGGGGTGAGAGGGGGTATAATGTGGGGTGTTGTAATTTATTAGATGATAATTAAAAAAAAAAAAAAATTGGGGGGGGGGGGGATGGGGATGTAGGGGGGGGGGGGTGAGAGGGGGGTATAATGTGGGGTGTGGTAATTTATTAATGATGTTAATAAAAACAAAAAAATATTTGACGGGGGGAGGTTGGGGGGGGGGAAGGGATTCTGGGTAGGGGCCTGGGGTATTGTTTGGGTGGAATCCATTGTGGTATTCAGGTAAGTGTTGTTTTGTCAAAGTAATAATAAAATGTGATAATAAATAAAGAAGTTATGGCAATTTAAGCAAAATGTTCAATTATCTAAGTGTAAAAGGGGCCATAATTATGTAAAAATACTTGATACAGTGGTCTGCTCTTGTATATAGGTTGGGGTCATGTTGGTAAACAAGTATGCAACATATAAAAGCAATATGTCAAAGGATATAGGAAATATTTGGGGTAGTATGCAAAGTTTAACGTAAATTTATCAATAATATGCATATTCTAAGTATAAAAGGGGCCATAATTCTGTCAAAATGCTTGATACAGTTGTATGCTTTTGTTTATAGGTTGGGGTCATGATGGTAAACAAGTATGCAAAATATGAAAGCAATATGTCAAGGGACATTGAAAATATTTGGGGTAGTACACAAACTTTAACATTTGCTGCATATTCTAAGAGGAAAAGGGGCCATAATTATGACAAAATGCTTGATAGAGTTGTCTGCTCTTGATTATAGGTTGGGGTCATGTTGGTAAACAAGTATGGAAAATATGAAAGCAATATGTCAAGGGACAATGAAAATAATTGGGGTAGTACGAAAACTTAAACATTTGCACGCTTACGGAAACAGCACAGAAACGGAAAAGCCGACGCCGGGGTGAGTAGGATTGCTCCACTATATATATTTCATATATAAAAGTCGAGCTAAAAATGGTTTTTAGACATACCAGGTATTATACATTTTTAACTATGGTGGCCATATTGTGCAGTCAAGTACCCAAACACATATGTTTTAAAGAGGACCCTCCCATGAACATTTGTGTGAGTTTTCATGAAGATTTGCATTTTTTATAGCAAATATGACAGTAGTATACAAATTACTCAAAATTATAAATCAGGTAACGACCACCTGCTGTTCTGGTTTTATGCTGTTTGCACATAGCCATTTTCCCTTTGCATTTGAGTGCAAAAGGGTTAAGGTACCTGTATAATGGCCTCAGGGTCCTTGTGCGCCTCCCAGAACTTGTTGAACATGCTGGGCTTCATGGCAAAGGAACTCTCAAACTGAAACACAGAAATGTGTGAGGTTTAGAAGACACATGAAAATTAGTGTCTGAAAAAACATTAGCTGAACAAAATTTAAGGCATATAAACAATACATTTATTTTTAAAGATGAGCTTCACATTTTTGGCCTGGAAGCATGTTTCTAAACAAATAAAACAATACATCTATTGAAATTGTGTTTATGTTATCTGGTTTTTGTCAGATATCAATCTTCATTTACGCACATATTTTTAAGGCCGAATAATAGCTATACATTTAATTAAGCACAAACCAATATCAGTCATAACTTAATATAATTTTCAACTAATTCTAATTATAAGGTATGTAATAATTTATATTATTTATACACATGGTTTTCTTTAATTATACATGACAAATAACAATACATTTATAAAACATTTTGTAAAATAATGTCAATCAGTGAACAACTTGCTTTAAACCATCCCTCATTAAAGTGAACAATATTCACACATTTTCTTCAATTTGCACATTTTTTAAAGCCCCATAAACACAAAAAATTCAATGAATATTAAATATTGTTAAATATTGCATAAAATAAAGCTAACCAAATAAAAAATCAATGTTCCTTGAAGAAATAGCCAGAATTTCAACCCTTGATGTGGTACGTAAACATAGATTTAACGAGATACAAAATGCTTTTTTTTATTTTTTGTGTGACAATATATTCCATGTGAATTTCCCGCAAGGATATCCTTACATTTACAAGCCAACACTCGATTGGCTTTGGGCAGCATCAGAAGCAGGAAGACAATTTTGTGTTTGCTCGTAAATGTTTGGATATTTTTGCGGGAAATTCACAAGGAATATATTGCTACACAAAAAATAAAAACAAGTATTTTTATCTTGTTAAATCTATTTTACTAATACAAGACCACATCTATGGTTGAAATTTTGGCTATTGCTTAAAGGAACACTGATTTTTTATATTTTAACTTTATTTTTTAAAATATTTTACAAAATATTTGTTGATTTTGTGTGTTTATGAGGCTTTAGCAATGCCATAATCGCTATCCATGCCCATTATTTTTCTCTGGTTCCCTTACTTTGTCCCTGGCCCATTGTATGCAGTGCTCTATGTTCCTGGGGAACGACTTGAGGGTGCAGTATGGAACCTGCTCATCTGGCGGGTCCCTCTGTAGCACAAACAACAGGCTTTATTTAAAGGGGCATATTGACAACAAATATTGAATTCAATGACAACAAATAAAAGTAAAGTTTCTGAAGCATTTATTAAATTATTGTTTTATATTGCTAAGTAATGTTGAGAATGGATTAAATTGTAGATGATTGAATGACATAGCATGGCTAATAATTCAGAATTGTATTATTAAATAGCTGTTTAGAAAATTTTATTGTAATCATCTTTTTCATATAGAAAATGAGATTGCTTTAAAATCACATGCATTTTACAAAGATGCATGCTATAGCCTCAAGTTTGTTGCTGGTGCATGACAATAAAACTCACATCTTGTTTCCCCATAATAAGATACATAAGAGCCATGCTCTGTGAAAAGGGGGTTTAATTAATGTGCGTAGTGTCATCCCAGATCAGCCTCGGCAGTCTGCACAGACTGATCTGGGACGACACTTTCTGCCTAAACTTGTTTTTTGCTAAGAAGAGACTACCTGTAAATGAAAAATATCAGTGTCGTCCCTGATTAGCCTGTGCAGACTGCACAAGCTAATCTGGGACAACACTTTACACACATGCATTACACCCCATTTTCACAGAGCGTGGATCATATAGATAACAAACAGTAATCCCCAAATCACCTGTGTGGTGTAGGACTCTGTGAGGTGGGCCACAATCACCTGGGTGTGACCTTTGGTTGCCATGGTTCCAGACTCCAAGAGACTTCTTCGAGAGGTAACACAGCGACTTGAATTGAAAACAATAAAGAAAATATGACAAGATCAATTTAGATAAAAATTATTGTTGGGAAATGTTTTAATGATTTAAAATGTCGCACAAAAACTCAACTTACTTCAAGGGAAACCTTCATATAATTTGCACAGAAAACTCTTAAACAAGGTTATTAGCCATGCCATTACTTTAAGTGTTATAAATTCATTCTTGAAATATTTAAAGTATGAATACAAGTTTTTTGTGTGCTTGATATGTACATTGCAAACAAAAGTTAACGTTTTACCATAATACAAGTTTTATGAATAATTTAACAATACAGATGAGAATGGAGAACAATAGTACAAATACCTGGACTTATTAAACAATTACTGACAACAGCAGCTACCTAAATTCCTTGAAAATATTGGTAGATTGTTGCCAAAAGTAAAGAACTTTATGACAATTATTTTCGAAAAAAAAAATATATAAAGAAATCTTCATCACTACAGGATCATATGAATTCATTTCTAGCATGTGGGAGCTTCTCAATTGGCGAATTAGATTTGTAAGCTATCACCTTACAATAAACTCAAAATTTAACTTTATGTTCAGAGTTAATATTCTATTCTTAACAAATTTCAGACTTATGAATAACTAATTTTGAATCAAAATAGTAGAAACATATTGATATCAACTGAAATATTGTTGGTTTACAAAACATATAATTATTATTTTATTTTTTTTTAAACTATGGGATATAGGAAGCGGTTGACATGGTTCTTAAATCTTAAGCTTTACGGTCATCGTTGCATACAAGATATTGTGTCTGCCAGTTGATCAGTAGGTGTTAGGTTGCATACAAGATATTGTGTCTGCCAGGTGATCAGTAGGTGTTAGGTTTGATACCTCCTGGGATCCTCTCTTAAGGCTTCAAGCAACTGCTCTACCAAGTAAACAGACACAAAAGTATGGCAATATGCCAAAGGCTTTCAATGCAATCAAGCGTAATGGATTAAACTTAAGGCAACTGTCCGCATGTCAAAAACTAACTAGAGCTTTGTCACAGACCTGACGAATACCCCCACATGCCGCATTGACACATAATATTTTGCATGTCGTCTTCACAAAAAACAGCGGACACCATGCTCAATTTTAAAAACGCACTAAGTGACCCCTTGACCAAGTTTTTGACCCAGAAAGGCCCATGTTCTAACTTGGCCTTAAGATCATCTCCATAAAACTTCTGACCAAGTTTTGTGAAGATCGGATGTAAACTACTTGAATTAGAGAGCGGACACCATGCTGAATGTTAAAAAACACAATAAGTTACCCCGTGACCTAGTTTTAGGCCCGGAATGGCCCATGATCAAACTTGTTCTAGAAATCATTTAGATAAAACTTGTGACCAAGTTTGGTGAGGATTGGATGACAACTACTTGAATTAGAGAGCGGACAACATGGTGAGGTTTAAAATGCACTAAGATACCCCGTGACATAGTTTTTGACCCGGCATGACCCATATTCAAACTTGACCTAGAAATCATCTAGATACAACTTCTGACCAATTTTGGTAAAGATTGGAAAAAAACTACTTGAATTAGAGAGCGGAAAACATTGTGAGGTTTAAAACACTCTAAGTGACCCCGTGACCTAGTTTTTGACCCGGCATGGCCCATGTTCAAACTTGACCTACACATCATCTAGTTACAACTTCTGACCAAGTGTGGTGAAGATCGGATTTAAACTACTTGAAATAGAGAGCGGACACCATGCTCAATGTGTAAAACACACTAAGTGACCCCGTGACCTAGTTTTTGACCTGGAAAGGCCCATGTTCGAACTTGGCCTTAAGATCATCTAGATACAACTTCTGACCAAGTTTGGTGAAGATCGGATGAAAACTACTTGAATTAGAGAGCGGACAACATGCTGAATGTTTAAAACGCACTAAGTGACCCCGTGACCTAGTTTTTGACCCGGCAAGGCCCATGTTCGAACTTGGCCTAGACACCATGTAGATACAACTTCTGACCAAGGTTGGTGAAGATCGGATGAAAACTAATTGAATTAGAGAGCGGACACTTAATACGGACCGACAGACGGACCGACAAATGGACCGACAGACAAGTTCACTCCTATATACGCCTCTAAACTTTGTTTGTGGGGGGTATAAAAACCAAATCAAGCTTAATGGTTTAAACTAAGCAACTACCTACATATGGCATAGACTTCCAATGCAATCAGGCTTAATGGAATAAACTTACAATCTGTATACACATACCAAAAGCTCTTTGATTGCAATCAAACTAAATGGTTTAAACTAAGCACCTGTCCACATATCTACGCGCCTCCACATTGTCAAGGGCGTTCACAATGAGGTCATGCTTCTCAAAGAATGCGTCTGTGTAGACTGTCTTCTCCGTCTGAACGCACACCTTGTGTTGCTGGGCAACAATGCAAACATCTGGAACCAGATGGTAGTGGAATGCTTATGTTGAGATATAATTACTTAATATTTCATGGAAACTATCAAAAGATCATGGTTTTGATAAATCTTTAGAAAAACATTTGAAACAATAACAACAATTTTTAGGGATTACTATAATTTTTGTTGAAAATATGAAGGTACACAAGCTCTTCCCATTTACATGAATGTTTATACTTTTGATTTGGTATGTTGGCTGTTTTATGAATAATTAAACAATTTTCTCTGTATTTAGGTAATTCATATCTTATTTCATTTTTCAACAATAAACTTATTATTGTACAATTCTGTTGAATATGTTTTAATATTTTGAAATAGCAGTTACAGCAAATGAACAAGCTTTCAAGTTTAAACAAGAGATGTGTCGTCAGAAACACAATGCCCCCTATTGCGCCGCTTTGAATGATTTTGTTTGACCTTTGACCTTGAAGGATGACCTTGACCTTGAACTTCCACCACTCAAAATGTGCAGCTTCATGAAAACACCAGTTTAAATTTTTCATTTTTTTTTAAAACCTTGCCGCATGACCTTGAACTTCCACCACTCAAAATGTGCAGCTTCATAAGAACGCTGCTTTGAATTTTATTTTATTTTTTTTGACCTTGAAGGATGACATTGACCTTGAACTTCCACCACTCAAAATGTGCAGCTTCGTGAGATACACATGCATGCCAAATATCAAGTTTCTATCTTCAATTATGCAAAAGTTATGGCCAATGTTGTTTTTTTTCCGGACGGACAGACAGACTGACATTCACACATACTGACTGACGGACAGTTCAACTGCTATATGCCACACTACCAGGGGCATAAAAATACAATTAATGTTACTGTAAAACTGCATTTAACTGGAAGTTGTCAGTCAATTTGAGATGTACAAAATAAATGAAATATATACAAACTAAACTGGCCACATGGACAGTATGATATTCTACAATTGAGCAGCTGCTGCAGAAAAAAGTCATATTTGTGTACATTAGCTGTGTCACACACAAAACAGCAGGCCCTTAACTACCGGTAGTTAATCCTCTTCCTATCAGACGCTAAATGAAAGCTAAGTGTAAAAAGCATAAAACTAGAACAGCATGTGAGGAACTTTACCTAATAACAATAGGATCATACTTTATTGTGTGACAACATAACTGAAAGAATGTGCATATTCCCTATATGATTCTCTATTCACATACAAAGTTTCATCTACCAAGCTAAGAGTATATTTTGGATCATTTCTTGATTCAGATATTTAATTATTTTTGAAACCATAGAAACATCAATTTTTGTCCAACAAAAAACACACTCACTAAAATAAGGTGTATATTTCATCAACCTAGCTTTGGTACTTTTTGACTCATTGCAGAATCCAGATTCAGATGGACAGATCAATAGACTGATCCACAGTAAACCTTTAGTCCCTCTGGTTTCACAAGTAGGGGTCTCATAAATTGAGACATCTTGTATGTGCAGCTGATCAAATAATAACATAAGCCACTCTCTGGGACAAACTGGCTTAACCCTTTCAGTGTGGGAACCGAATTTTGAAGGCCTTTGCAAACAGTTTGGATCCAGATGAGACGCCACAGAACGTGGCGTCTCATCAGGATCCAAACTGTTTGCTATTCTGATAATATTCTTTGAAAAAAAATCGAAGAAAATGCTAATTTTAGAAATTCAGCAGACGACATTTTAGCAGACGACAAATTTCCCAGCATGCAAAGGGTTAATGCTGTGTGTAAAGTGTCATCCTGGATTAGCCTGTTCACAGGTTAATCAAGGACGACACCTTCTGAATTTCTCAGTATTTTTTGTTAAACCCTTTCCACTCAGAAGCAAAGTGAAAATGGCTTTAGGAAACCAGCATAAAACCAGAACAGCTTGGGAGTAACTCACAGTCTGTTAAAGTTTTATGCAGTTTGCTGCTCATCAGTATCTTAGGATTGGTAATTAAGCCTTAATAACTTGAATCATTAAAGAAAGGTCTTTGAGTAAAAGGGTTAAAAAAATCTCTTTTAAGCAACAATCCAGTTTAAGAAAAAGAGTCATCCATGATAAGCCTGTACAGACCTCACAGGCTAATATGGGATGAGACTTTATGCACATGCATTAAGCCCCATTTTCCCAGACTGAGGCTCGAGTTATGTCTCACAAACCTGGATTAATTTCTTTGACAGTTTCAGCAGCAGTTGTACTCTTTGGCTTCTGCAAAAAAATCATGCAGACCAATACAGTTGTGACAAGGATATTTGGAACACTGCATATTCCAGTTTATCATAAATTTAATTTATCTTCTACGTAAAATTGTTTTCTTCTTTTATTTTCTAAGACATTCATTAATCACACAGAATCATTGATATTTATTTGCGTTGTAAGTGATTTTTATCAAGTGTAAAAGGAACTTCCCATATGGCACTCCCCTTCTGAAAACTTATTAACTAGATAATGATGAATAGAGCGAGATATTGGAGAGATACTGGTTCTACCCAGGAAAGATACTCAATAATGTCTCAATAAGCCTTAGGCTTTCAATGCAATATAGCTCAAATAAGTCAGTTTCAAGTAGGAGACAGCACATCAGATAAGCTCACCCGTATATGATGAGGTCGGAACAGGAATTGTCTATTGAGGTTTGACTTCTCAATGAGGTCGTTGTCGGTGATTGTTATCTCGCCTGGTTCTGCAGTAGCAATGCCCATCATGGCGTAGTTCTTGAGCATCTCACAGCCAATTGCTCCACAACCCACCTGCAAATTTTTATTTAAAATAAGATTTTATTTCTGCTCTAAGATTTAAACAAGTAACTATGTTAGAAAATTATCATTGTTTTTTTTAACAAATTGATATCGATCAAAGGTTTAACTTGGAACAGGTTAAATGATTTCCAAACGTTAAAAAATAAACAAAACTATAGAACTTGAATGAAGATCATTAAATGTGTGTTGTTCTGAGAAAACTGGGCTTAATTCATGTGCGTAAAGTGTCGTCCCAGATTAGCCTATGCAGTCCGCACAGGCTTATCAGGGACGACACTTTCCTCTATAATAGTATTTTTAGTTTCAAGGAAGTCCCTCCTAACCGAAATTCAAGTTTAGGCGGAAAGTGTCGTCCCTGATTAGCCTGTGCGGACGGCACAGGCTAATCTTGGACGACACTTAACGCACATGAATTAAGCCCAGTTTTCCCAGAGCGAGGCTCGATAATTAAAGGCAGCTTGCCATGAACAATTTGAGCTTCTGCAACTGCTTGACCACTCCATCTCCAACACAGATCCTCAGCTGGTCATACCGGTCACCTCTGAAAACAGTGACAATTAGATATGAGACTCACTCTGGAAAAAATTGAGGCTTAATGCATGCAAGTTAAGTGTCATCAGATATTAGCCAGTGTAGTAGTATGTAGTAGGGATGTCATTTTTAACAAAAAATTGTGAAAGAATTAATCCTTTGCATGCTGGGAAATTTGTCGTCTGCTAAAATGTTGTCTGCTGAATTTCTAAAATTAGCATTTTCTTCGATTTTTTTCAAAGAGTACTATCAGAATAGCAAACAGTTTGGATCCAGATGAGACGCCACGTTCTGTGGCGTCTCATCTGGATCCAAACTGTTTGCAAAGGCCTTCAAAATTTGGTTCCCGCACTGAAAGTGTTAAGTGTTGTCCCTGATAAGCAGGCTGCACAGGCTAATCTAGGATGATAGTTTATGCACATGCAATAAGCCCAGTTTTTGCAGAGGGGCTCATATTTTTTAAGCTTTTCCAGGGGCAGATCATTACATAGCTTAGTATTGTATCTGATACATATCCAGGGGCAGAGCATTACATAGGTCAGTATTGTATATGATACATATCCAGGGGCAGATCATTACATAGTTCAGTATTGTATCTGATACATATCCAGGGGCAGATCATTACATAGTTCAGTATTGTATCTGATACATATCCAGGGGCAGATCATCACATAGTTCAGTATTGTATCTGATACATATCCAGAAGCAGATCATTACTTAGTTCAGTATTGTATCTGATACATATCCAGGGGCAGATCATTACATAGTTCAGTATCATATCTGATACATATCCAGGGGCAGATCATTACATAGTTCAGTATTATATCTGATACATATCCAGGGGCAGATCATTACATAGTTCAGTATTGTATCTGATACATATCCAGAAGCAGATCATTACATAGTTCAGTATTGTATCTGATGCATATCCAGGGGCAGATCATTACATAGTTCAGTATTGTATCTGATACATATCCAGAAGCAGATCATTACTTAGTTCAGTATTGTATCTGATACATATCCAGGGGCAGGTCATTACATAGTTCAGTATTGTATCTGATACATATCCAGGGGCAGATCATTACATAGTTCAGTATTATATCTGATACATATCCAGGGGCAGATCATTACATAGTTCAGTATTGTATCTGATACATATCCAGGGGCAGAGCATTACATAGTTCAGTATTGTATCTGATACATATCCAGGGGCAGATCATTACATAGTTCAGTATTATATCTGATACATATCCAGGGATAGAGCATGGCAGTGTTCAGCATTGTAAAAAGCCTGCATTTTTTTCCAGATTTGCAGTATAAAAATGAATCTAAAACCAAGAATGAAACATGTAGAAATTACTGATAAGTATTTATCAAATCGTGTATTTAATGAAATTGCAAATACACAACCTTGGTTGGTAGTCAAGCCTGTTTTCTTTCTGGTGAACTGTTTCCATAGCATCTAGGAACAGCTATAAAAGAAGCCAATGTGGAGTGAGCATATGTAACCACCTAGCATGCAAAACATTTTATATTGACTGTAAGAATTAAATATATATTTAAATTCTTAGTTTTTAAATTGTTAAAATGTTAACTTTATATTTAGCGCTCTTTTATTTGGCGCTAAAAAGTATGGCGTCACATTAACGTCGCCGCCTTTTTTTTACGTCGACGTCACATAACAAACTTCAGCCAGTAGAAAAACAAAAGTTAGCGGCAACGGCTGATTGATAAGACAAACACATAATTATTCAGGATTTGAAGCTAAATACATTATACGACACCAAAGTTCGGTAAGAGTTTTGATATATCTTTTATCATACACGCATATTTCATTTTGTTTAAAGTAATAATTAATTACATACGATAGTTTAGTTTTTATGTACTCTAGGATATTAGATCTACATGATTTAAAATAGTAAACATTTTTGAACATATTATTTATGTTTATGTTTATCTATGTTTATGTATTAGCAATTGCAATTTGATAACGATTTGAACCTGGTATTTATTATTTTCATATCTCTATTTGTAGAGAATCGCCATGTAACGCCATGAATAACAGAGTTGAAACCGGGGCTTATCTCGAGTGTTGTAATTTAATAAATTGACGATTCCAAATCCTGAACATTGACCTAACAAGAAGATTGGTATGAAAATTTGTGAAGTTATTCATTAAGTGCAGTCTTGTTTGATGGTTCTTACACTCTCAATGCTATTCGAAGGACGGCAGTGTACGTAGGAACTGCCGTGAAGTGTATCATCGATTGAGCCTTGTTCTGGGAAAACTGGGCTTAATGCATTTGCATAAAGCATTGTCCCAGATTAGCCTGTGCAGTATGCACAGGATAAGTAGGGAAAACACTTTATGCCTAAATTGGATTTTAGTTAACAAAGGACTTCCTATAAAAGAAAAATTCCCTAAAATTTCCTAAATTTATCCTTGATAGGTCAGTTTGGACTGCACAGTCCAATCTGGGAGGACATTTTACTCACTAGAATTAAGCCCAGTTCTCGCAGAGTGAGGCTTCATTGTTCTTTAGATGTGATTATTTTAAGTTTGAATGGCAATTGTCTGCTATGTCAAAACAACAAAATAGACACATGCCCGAGTCAAAACATAAACAAACAGGATACGATCAGTGATGTGTGTATGTGTGCAGTATATTTTTATATTTATATTTAAAGATAGGGACATTTGTGTGTTGGTTTGTTGTTGATAGTTTGTAAAAATATGTTTTATGTCATGTCAAGCAACTAGAATGGATAGTGGCAATTATCTGTGCCTTTCTGTCAGGAAATAGGTGTGAAAAGCATTCATTTAATTGAACCTGGAAATCATCCACAACTAACAGAAAACGTTTTAACAACAGAAGCTGATGTATATCATGTCCCAATGATCAAATATAACTGTTTAACAATCTAAAGTGAGATGCTTTATTTTCTGATGTTTTATATTTCATCTTCCCTTTCAAATGATGTACATTGGTGTGATTCTATGTTTAAATAATTAATTTTGAAACATTTATGCAGCATACTGTTTAATACATTGATGTTAACATTATTATATTATTTTGGTTATCTGTGTTGTTTATAAAGTTGAAAAAAGTTATTTATATACAAATAAAGCTTATTAAGACTTATGAAGGTACTTATTGTTTTTGATGTAATAACATACTTTTTAAAGTGATAATATAGTCAATGACATTAATGTAGTAAGGTTTCTTTAAATGATTGTTCTTATTAATAAGGTTGGAATAACCAACAGTTTTCACGCCACGAAAAAAGTGGCGACAACTTTTTTTTGGCCAGTGAAACACCTGTTTCCCATACGTCCATCGCCCCCATTAGACTTGTTAGTTGGGTTATTGGGGATAGTGCAGATAAAGGAGATGCCCTGATCCAGAGGCCAATCTGGGTCTTTGAGTTCCTTGTGAGGAACACCTAGTACTCTGTTAATAGTCATATAAAATGGATGAGTAAGAAGACTTAGCAAGGACCAAACCAGTGCATGACAGATGGTCACAGTCTTATATGTTTAGCATGCCCTATGTTTGTGGGGTGTAATGTCATTTGACAAAACAGTGTTGTCAGCAGTATGAATGAGGTATTTTCAACTGTTAACCTTAAAAGTTTTGTTTATAAATCCTATAGTGTTGTGTAAATTTTAACGAGTAGGCAATTGTGTTTGTTTAATAATAATCACCCAGACTGATGACATAGTTACAATAAAATAAAAAATAAAAGGCTTTGAAGTTTTGTCCATGTTTTTGTAAAACTTACCCACTGTTTGAGGGGTGTGAACTTGCCGGTGATGGCCTTGATGGCTTCCTGGGCGACCACTCCTCCCAGGGTCGCACAGAGGGGCAGGAAGCAGCCCCTACAGGTGAAGGAGAGGAGCTCCGTCACACGGGTAAGAATATCCCCCATCTAAAAACAGCTGCATCTGTTTAATGATCAGTCTGCAAACAGTTACATCTGCTTCTGGGTAATGGGGTTCAATGCATGTGCCAGGGTTCGACAAATCCACTCCCCGGCTCGTAATTACGAGTAGAAATCGGCTCCGGACTAGTGAATATTTCGGCAGTGCTTGTCCTGCAGGGCGAGTGGCATTTCTGGCCGAAAAGATCTAAATTTCAAGTTTTTACACATCTTTACCAAACAAAACAACGTTTAATCGGCGATTTATAATTAACCGGATGTTGATTTCTCCACACTGCGATAAAATAAGTCCTGTTCCCGTTACGCGCTGATACTGGTATGTTCCGTGAATGTATCTTTTACAGTACGGTATACAGTCTTTTAATACTGCTATTAGATTGAAAGAGTGGCTATTGGCAAGTTTTAATGGACGCAAATGACAAAGAGAAAACTGCCTTTTGTACACAGAGGCTTGTTTGAGTTTAACAAAATGCCTTTCGGACTCTCCAATGCTCCTAAAGTGTAATCATAATGATTGTGACCATGAGGACAAAATGAAAAACAAACAAGTGAAAAGTGTTTTAAAACAGTTAATAAGCTTTATTGAAGCTCGTGAGTTAACAGTTCTATATGAAAACCAATAGAAAATCACAATAAAACATATTAGTTCTGATTTATTGCAGTTTTTGAATAAATTGCAGGGCAAGTACATATTTCAGCAGGGCAAGTGAAAGTTCTTAACTACTCGCCCTGCAGGGCAAGTTGCTGAAAACAATTTTGTCGACCCCTGATGTGCGTAACGTGTTGTCCCAGATAACCATATGCAGTTTGCACAGTCTAATTATAGCCAACACTTTCCACTTTTATGGTATTTTTGTTTTAAAGCAGGTCATATTTTAGCAAAAATGAAGTCAAGGAGGATAGTGTTGTCACTGATTAGTCTGTGCAGACTGCACTGGCTAATCTTAGACTACGCTTAATGCATACTCATTAAACACTGTTTTTCAATAGAGAGGCTTATTTGATTGCATATTAAAAACAAGAGGACCAAGGCCATAGAGAGCATATCCGAGATACATAGGAACTAAATGGTTCTCAGCATTGAACATTCACAAGGTTTCACAATAGATTATATGGAAAAATATCCATACAACTTTGTTAAAAAAAGTCGTTTTTGAAATCCGCTTAGAACAACGACTACTTAACATGAGAAGTCTCAATCACCCACCTGTTCCACCTGGCCCTCCTCATTAGAACAATGACTACTTAACATGAGAAGTCTCCATCACCCACCTGTTCCACCTGGCCCTCCTCCTTAGAACAATGACTACTTAACATGAGAAGTCTCCATCACCCACCTGTTCCAGCTGGCCCTTCTCCTTCAACAACGACTACTTAACATGAGAAGTCTCCATCACCCACCTGTTCCACCTGGCCCTCCTCCTTCATTCCAGCTATGATTGCAGCTAACTTAGTTGCATCTTCTTCTTCCCTGAAGTTCAAACAAAACATATGTGTCTTGTTCTGAGAAAACTGGGCTTAATTCATGTGCGTAAAGTGCCGTCCCAGATTAGCCTGTGCAGTCCGCACAGGCTTATCAGGGACGACACTTTCCGCTTTAATGGTATTTTTAGTTTGAAGGAAGTCCCTTCTTACCGAAAATCAAGTTTAAGCGGAAAGTGTCGTCCCTGATTAGCCTGTGTGGACTGAACAGGCTAATCTGGGACGGCACTTTACACACATGCATTATGCTCAGTTTTGTCAGAACAAGACACATATGCATGGTAGCCATGTTAAATTTAAAGATATTTCCTTGATGTGTCCCATACATACATTGGCAACGTAAGTGGTTATTGGTCACGTTGGTTATAGGTGAGTCACGTTGGTTATAGGTGATGTAAGGAAATACAAACTTAAAAGTCAGGTTTCTATTATTGTACACATACAAGTACCTGTTGCAGTCACACCATCATAAGACAAAAAAGGATAAGAAAAATCATACGCTACTAAATATAAAAACGAGTAAACAATAATGATTCATATAAACAAATAATATTAAAAGCTCAAAAACATAAAATTTAACATTTTCCCTGAGCTCTGCCAGTTAATTTAAAGTCTAAAACATGTAAACATGCAAATTAAAATTATGATCAAGTTGTATTATTCGAGGCTACCTTATGGATGCACAAGCTAAAATCTATTACCTCACTTTTAAGGGATAAGAAGTAACTTACCAGACACCTGGCAACCTTCCAAATGTTTCCCTGAATTTGTGCAGAGCCTTAAATCCAGCATGTATGGAACCTGGGACCTGAGCAATATTGACACATTATAAAAAGATGTTTATAAATATGAGCTGTGTTTTGAGAGAACTGGACTCAATGCTTATGCGTACAGTGACATCCCAGTTTAACGTGTGCAGTCCACACAGGCTAATCAGGGAGACACTTTGTTTTCATTAAATTTTTAATTTTAAGTGGATAACTTTAGTCTAAGCCGAAAGTGTCGTACCTGATTAGACTCTGCAAACTGCACAGGCAAACCGGGGACATTGCTTTATGCACAACCATTAAGCCCTATTTTCCCAGAAACACAGCACATATGTAACCACTGAAGGACCCAAGAAAGTCAAAAACAACATTTTATTAAATACCATTGATATTTTGTCAAAGAACACAGCTTACATTTAATTTAATGCATGCCTGACAGTAACATATACTTGGACATAACACTTTCCCACTCAGAAGCAGAGTGAAAATGGCTATTTGCACAAAGCATAAAACCAGAACAGCCTGCAACTTGCAGTCTGTTTAGGTTTTATTCTGTTTGCTGCTCTTCAGTATATAAGGATTGGGAATGAAGCCTTAAAAACTTGAATCTAGTAAGAAAGGAATTAAATAAAATTGAACTTTCTAAGGGACCACAAATATGTAAAAATACATATCTAAGTGGTAAAGGGTTAATACACAGTTAAAACTCTGTGCTTTAATAGTCCTCAGGGTATGATTTGCAAACGGCAACTTTCAAACATGTCAAACAAGGAGTAATTTAGCCTCCCTATTGGAGAAATGGGGCTTAATGCATGTGCATTAAGTGCCGTCCCAGATTAGCCTGTGCAGTCCGCATAGGCTAATCAGTGATGACACTTTTCACCTAACCTGGATTTGTTCAGTGCAAGGCTCATTTTCAATCAGATAAACCTATGTGCTGTAATTTCACAATATTGAAATCTTGTTTTGCATACTGGTCATGTACGTAATTCCGGCCTGTACGTAAAAAATCGGCCACCTGTGTAAAATCATTTTCATGATTTTAACGCACATATTTTGTTTTTATTTAGAAAAATCAACATGAAAACCATCGCCACTCTCAATATTTTGCAAATGTAAGAACCATATCACTGTAAACTTTTGTGTTAAAATGTCACAAATATAGCAGGAAATATGTGGCTCATGGGGAAAGTGATGTCATCATTAGTGTGTGTGTATTTGAGATTTATTTACAGGTCGTCCAGCGTCTTTTTTCTTTTTCATACAGATGTATCGACCTGCTATGTCATCATTAGTTGCAACAATTATATTCATATAAGAAACAAATATATTTGATAAAATTATCTTTTATTTTATCTAATAAACTTTAATTAAAGTTTTACCAATTAATTGTACAAAAACTTATATTCAAAACATACAAATCAGAACCTAAATATAAATTTTTAATATATGAATTACCTCCCTTTATAAGAATATTACTAGGTTACATGTTTTAATTTTATATATAAGCATTTACTAATAATCAACACTGAAGTCAACTTTTCAAACAAAATGTGTTTACTTTTTTAGCTATGTTTGAAAAAATTAATTAAACACATTGAATGTAAATATTTTTTTTATGAATTAGCAGTTTCCCATTATTTATATTTATATTTATTAAAATAGGTAGGGGGAGTGACTGGTATAATAATTTCGCATTTATTTTAAATTTCAAGTCAAAAATTTTAATAGTATAAACATTGATTAATACTCTGAAATTGAGGACATTTGTCAAAAGATATTGCTTTGTAATTTTATCTGCAGATCAAACTGAAAATTGGCCGATTTTTTAGGTACATTTAACCTACGAAAATGGATAGTTTACATGTCATCATTTTCTGTTCATTAAGTAACATTCACCGATCTAATTCTATTCAAATTTTCATGCTAGGTGAGTTTTGAACCCAGGATTATATATGTGAAGTTTAGTTTCAACCAGTTGCCTAACACTAAAGATTTTTCTTCAATAGTCCCAAAAGTGGCCGGAATTACGTACATGACCAGTACATGTGGATCTTGAGCAATGAATTTTTTAAGGGACTTGTTAACAGATTTTCGAAATTTTACAGAAATGTGATAAAATATTTGGTAAAATATTATGGATAAGTATTTTAGCATTTTTATTTACATTGATAGCAAGAAAATAAGTTGAATAAAAAAGTATGCCTTCACCCAGATTTAAAGAAGGGACTCATGAGAACAAAAGCTTATTTGCTATTTACAGCATTTTTGAAACGCATATTTTTCAAATTATCAATGAAAAGCGTTTGAAAAACGTTTTTGCTTTTTTTTATTGATGAATATCTGTGAATGACCACATTTTTTAACACGGTTCATTTTTAGGAGTGTTATTATGCTTGTTTGATTGTAAAGCCTTCCTTGTTGATTTTAATGATCATTAAACAAAATGTGAGCAAGTCCCTCGAAACCGGTGTCCAAGAGCCAACATCACACACACCACAATCTGGCTAAGTAGCTATAACAACTGGAGAAGTGACTGAAATAATGGGCACAAATTTCAAATTTCTTATTTAATTAAGAAAAAATTTTGGGAAAAAAAATGCAACAACAAAGATGTTTGGTGAATTGGTGAATTACTGTACTTAATAATTATTGAGTGATCGTTTACCTGAGACTTGCTGAAGTCAGACACCAAAATGTCAGGCTTTTTCAGCTGCTCTTCCAGGCTTTCCTGAAATAGCAAAAACAACAAATAATCCTTGTGTTTTCATAAACAATAGAGATGGGAAAACCTGGCCTAATACATGTGCATAAAGTACCTGACTGTATTTTGTTGAGAAAAGAAATGTCTACGCAAACAATTCCATAACTGTTGAAAGCTTTGGACTTGATAAGCCTATGCAGACTTCACAGGCCGATCTTGAACAATACCTGAAGCACATGCAATAAGTCCCATTTTCCAAGAGCACTGCTAAAATGTTATAGGTGTTCATGTTTCTATCAAATAACAACTTAAGTTCAAGTTTTCATATGGCATGCAACAAACGTATAATATTATATAAGATCTATACAGGTAAAGCAAACATCATTTCTTACCACAAACATAAACAATTATTAAAAACAAATTAACAAATACAAGAACAATAAAGGCACAAAAGCAATCATTAAAATTAAAACCAGCAAATTCAATGAATTGATGTCCCAGACCAAATAAAAGTTTTGTGACAGATGGACGGACTGACAGACAGACAATGCCAATTCTATAAAAAATAGAAATTGATGCAACTTTAAATTATGTGATGAAAACAACAACAAAACCCAAACAATATGAACAAAAACAAACATTTCCCAAAAGGCAACCGTTCTCAAATCATTTAAAGAAAGTCCCACAACGCAACCATTCCCAGATAATCAAAATAAGTCCCAAAAGGCCACCATTCCAAAACCTTTTCAACATAGCCCAAAAGGTCAACCATTTCCCAAATCAGTTGAACATAGTCAATACAATGCAAGCATAACCAAATCAATTAACAACATCACACAAGGAGACTATGAACAATACTTTAAACATAAAAATAACTGTCCTCCCTACATTTATATCCAACAACATAGCCACCAAACCTATCTAAACTAAGTTTGCATATTCAAATTCATGTTCACATTCCAAATAAATACATCTTCATTTTGTGTGTAGATCGATTCATAAAAGCAACCATACCCAACTCAGTCAATCAGTACTTACAAAGTGTACTGTCCGGCCCATCTTCACCTGTACGGCCAGGCCTCCACCTGTAAACTCTCCAAACTCAGCCTAAATGTACTTACAAAGTGTACTGTCCGGCCCATCCATCTTCACTGTACAGCCAGACCCCCACCTGTGAACTCTCCAAACTCAGCCTAAATGTACTTACAAAGTGTACTGTCCGGCCCATCTTCACCTGTACAGCCAGACCCCCACCTGTGAACTCTCCAAACTCAGCCTAAATGTACTTACAAAGTGTACTGTCCGGCCCATCTTCACCTGTACAGCCAGACCCCCACCTGTGAACTCTCCAAACTCAGCCCCCGATGTGTCACAGATGCTGAAGCTTGTGGGAGACACAACTGCAGCATACAAAACACAATCATAGGTAGTGGCAAAAGTTTTTTTCCTAGTTCATGCATTTGTACTTGTCAAACAAGTTGATCCCCTTATGCATCCATCCCCTTTTTCCAAGAACGCTGCTCATATAAACTTTTAAGAAGGAAAATAATTGCCAAATAACAAGATTTCTCTAAGGGCAGTTGACTTCGCTTATTCTTGTCTGAGGTCATGTTATGTTGTTGTTGTTTTTTTTACTTAAAAACGCTCTTTGCATGGTATGCAAGTAATTGTTGCTATCAAGTAATTTAGAAATTTTTCCAATTTGCAAAACATCATTTGAGACACCAAAACAAAGTTTTTGAGTGGAAACTATTTTTTATATTGATAAACAATTAACATGAAGGATGGCCTTCACCCATGCAGTCCTATATGCAAACAAAAATGAACCTATGGTACAATGTGTCTATGCATTACAATAGCTCAATTTGCCCAACAAATTGTGTGTGACCTTAATTTTAACTTTAAATCAAAATAAAACAAATCATCATACACTGTAAAAAGGGCTGTTTAATATTAAACTGTTTTGGTAAAATGTATTGATGCATTTATCACAATAGCTCAATTTGGTCCACATGTTTGTGAATTGAATTCGCATATTAAAATAAAAAAAAACATCATTTAATTATAGTAAAATAATTAAAACATATCATCAACCAATGTACAATGGGTACCTTTAATATTGTACTATTTTGGTACAATATATCTATGCTTGCATTACATTACATATGTGTTTCGCCATACATGTGTGTACGTTTGATCTGAATATGAACATGAAAGAACTTCATTTAATTATAAATCAAAACAAATCATCAAACAGTGTACAAAGGGCACCTTTAATATTGCACTGCTTCCCATTTAGGGCAGTCATGCCTCCAACCTCCTTGAAAGTGACCACATCATCGGTCTCAAACCCATGCAGACGTTGTTCAAGTGTTGTAACAAGCCCTGGGCTGGCCTAGCACAGAAAACAGTGGCAAACATTATGTAGGCAAAATGAAGACATGGGCATGCAACCTATGTTGCGATATCCAGTTGGAGAAATATAGGAAAATAGACATTAGAGAAAAGAAAGATATGAAATTATTGTTGATATCGGAATTTTAAAGTAATTTCAAGTACAAAATTTCTTAAAATGGACATTACACAGGCTGTTTGGTAGAACATGCAATGCTATAATGGATAACAAATAAATCACCATGATTATACCTTTGTTATATCTTCTATAAATACTTCTTTTGGTTCTTCGCCGTTTGGGTCGAAAACATCAAAATGGTCACCAAAATCACAGAAAGCTCCAGCAAACACCCCATATACATCAGCACTAATGAACTGAAAGCACAAATAATATTGGAACATAAACTTATGAGACTTGTTCTAGGAAAATAAGACTTCATGCATGAGGGTAAAGTTTTGTGCCGTACTTGCTTGTGCAGTGAGGCACAATTGTTTCCACTTTTATGGAATCTTTGTTTTTAAGTATTTTTTTCATAGCAAAAATCAAGTTTAAACTGAAAGGGTCGTCCCTGATTAGCCTGTGTGGACTGCACATGCATTAGGCCCAGTTTTCCCAGAGCAAGGTTCCAATAACATTGGTTGAGATACTGTTTGTATGCATATAGTACCCAAACAAACTTCTTAAAATTGTGTACCTCTGGAGATGTCAAAGTTGGGAAATGAATACAGTTTAACAAACATGTGCTATAAAGAAAAGCTGTTCAAAAATCACATTTGAGAAAATCAATCAATTATTTTCAATGCATGGTTGCTAGTTGAACATTGTAAGGTCGTACATGGCATGATTAATGTTTAGAGCTAGAATTGTTCATCTGTGAAATTGTTTATCGTATACCATTTTTATCTCAGACAAGTTTAGCCTTTCTGTTGCAGTATTGGACTATCTACAAACAATTATGCCAGTGTTTCAGTCTTTGGAGTATTGGATGTGCAAAGCATACAATTTCCATGTTGCAAAGTTAATATTTTAGTGAAGATTCACAGATGCACTGATGAAAAGATTAACTGATATTAACACCCATTTTTGGTACATACCCGGTAGAAATGTACAAATTAACTACAGTTTGTTTAAAATTTTGACTGCCACTAATTTGTAACTAGCTTCTTTGCTTCAGATCTGTTCAATGGGGTTCCACTAATTAATTCAAAATATGTGATCATACTTTATCTCCCACTGTGAAGTGCAGATGCTGCATAATGAGAATTGTTTGCTTATCTGACAGGTCCATACAAGGGTACACTAGGTCGATATACTAGGGTACACTAGGTTGATATACTAGGGTACACTAGGTCGATATACTAGGGTACACTAGGTCGATATACTAGGGTACACTAGGTCTATATACTAGGGTACACTAGGTCGATATACAAGGGTACACTAGGTCAATATACTAGGGTACACTAAGTCGATATACTAGGGTACACTAGGTTGATATACTAGGGTACACTAGGTCGATATACTAGGGTCCACATTATTTTGACTGTAATGCACACCCATTTTTAGCCTACCTAACTGAGTATCATGATATGCAATGCGATTGGAAATAAAAGATTTTAAGCACTCATATAATTAACTTTAAAAAAAGAAGACGCAATTCAGTGTATCGAATAAAAATGATTTTACAATACCTTTATGCTGTTGTATCTGACTATCCACATACATTTATGCCATTGTTTCTTACTGTGATGTATCAGACTATCTACATACATTTATGCCATTGTTTCTTATCTTGATGTACCAGACTATCTACATACATTTATGCCATTGTTTCTTATCTTGATGTATCAGACTATCTACATACATTTATGCCATGGTTCTTATCTTGATGTACCAGACTATCTACATACATTTATGCCATCTTGATGTACCAGACTATCTTCATACATATATGCCATCTTGATGTACCAGACTATCTACATACATTTATGCCATCTTGATGTACCAGACTATCTACATACATTTATGCTGTTGTATCTGACTATCTACATACATTTATGCCATTGTTTCTTATCTTGATGTATCAGACTATCTACATACATTTATTCCATTGTTTCTTACCGTGATGTACCAGACTATCTACATACATTTATAACATCTTGATGTACCAGACTATCTACATACATTTATGCCATCTTGATGTACCAGACTATCTACATACATTTATGCTGTTGTATCTGACTATCTACATACATTTATGCCATTGTTTCTTACCTTGATGTACCAGACTATCTACATACATTTATGCCATTGTTTCTTAT
Source organism: Dreissena polymorpha (assembly GCF_020536995.1). Classification (NCBI taxonomy): domain Eukaryota; kingdom Metazoa; phylum Mollusca; class Bivalvia; order Myida; family Dreissenidae; genus Dreissena; species Dreissena polymorpha. The sequence goes on from NC_068358.1 coordinate 5,912,298, forward strand.
CTTGATGTACCAGACTATCTACATACATTTATGCCATTGTTTCTTATCTTGATGTATCAGACTATCTACATACATTTATGCCATTGTTTCTTATCTTGATGTACCAGACTATCTACATACATTTATGCCATTGTTTCTTATCTTGATGTATCAGACTATTTACAAACATTTATGCCATTGTTCCTTATCTTGATGTACCAGACTATCTACATACATTTATGTCATCTTGATGTACCAGACTATCTACATACATTTATGCAATGGTTCTTATCTTGATGTACCAGACAATCTACATACATTTATGCCATTGTTTCTTATCTTGATGTATCAATCTATTTACAAACATTTATGACATTGTTCCTTATCTTGATGTACCAGACTATCTACATACATTTATGCCATCTTGATGTACCAGACTATCTACATACATTTATGCAATGGTTCTTATCTTGATGTACCAGACTATCTACATACATTTATGCCATTGTTTCTTATCTTGATGTATCAATCTATTTACAAACATTTATGACATTGTTCCTTATCTTGATGTACCAGACTATCTACATACATTTATGCCATCTTGATGTACCAGACTATCGACATACACTTATGCCATGGTTCTTATCTTGATGTACCAGACTATCTACATACATTTATGCCATGGTTCTTATCTTGATGTACCAGACTATCTACATACATTTATGCTGTTGTATCTGACTATCTACATACATTTATGCCATTGTTCATTATCTTGATGTACCAGACTATCTATATACATTTATGCAATTGTTTCTTATCTTGATGTATCAGACTATCTACATACATTTATGCAGTGGTTCTTATCTTGATGTACCAGACTATCTACATACATTTATGCCATTGTTCCTTATCATGATGTACCAGACTATCTACATACATTTATGCCATCTTGATGTACCAGACTATCTACTTACATTTATGCCATCTTGATGTATCAGACTATCCACATACATTTATGCCATTGTTTCTTATCTTGATGTACCAGACTATCTTCATACATTTACGCCATGGTTCTTATCTTGATGTACCAGACTATCTACATACATTTATGCTGTTGTATCTGACTATCTACATACATTTATGCCATTGTTTCTTATCTTGATGTACAAGACTATCTACATACATTTATGCCATTGTTTCTTATCTTGATGTACCAGACTATCTACATACATTTATGCCATCTTGATGTACCAGACTATCTACATACATTTATGCCATCTTGATGTACCAGACTATCTACATACATTTATGCTGTTGTATCTGACTATCTACATACATTTATGCCATGGTTCTTATCTTGATGTACCAGACTATCTACATACATTTATGCTGTTGTATCTGACTATCTACATACATTTATGCCATTGTTTCTTATCTTGATGTACCAGACTATCTACATACATTTATACATTGTTTCTTATCTTGATGTATCAGACTATCCACATACATTTATGCCATTGTTTCTTATCTTGATGTACCAGACTATCTACATACATTTATGCCATGGTTCTTATCTTGATGTACCAGACTATCTACATACATTTATGCCATTGTTTCTTATCTTGATGTATCAGACTATCTACATACATTTATGCTATTGATTCTTATCATGATGTACCAGACTATCTACATACATTTATGCCATCTTGTTGTAGCAGACTATCTACATACATTTATGCCATGGTTCTTATCTTGATGTACCAGACTATCTACATACATTTATGCTGTTGTATCTGACTATCTACATACATTTATGCCATTGTTTCTTATCTTGATGTACCAGACTATCTACATACATTTATGCCATTGTTTCTTATCTTGATGTACCAGACTATCTACATACATTTATGCCATCTTGATGTACCAGACTATCTACATACATTTATGCTGTTGTATCTGACTATCTACATACATTTATGCCATTGTTCCTTATCTTGATGTACCAGACTATCTACATACATTTATGCCATTGTTTCTTATCTTGATGTACCAGACTATCTACATACATTTATTCCATCTTGATGTACCAGACTATCTACATACATTTATGCTGTTGTATCTGACTATCTACATACATTTATGCCATTGTTCATTATCTTGATGTACCAGACTATCTACATACATTTATGCCATCTTGATGTACCAGACTATCTACATACATTTATGACATGGTTCTTATCTTGATGTACCAGACTATCTACATACATTTATGCTGTTGTATCTGACTATCCACATACATTTATGCCATTGTTTTTATCTTGATGTACCAGACTAACTACATACATTTATGCCATTGTTTCTTATCTTGATGTATTAGACTATCTACATACATTTATGCCATTGTTTCTTATCTTGATGTACCAGACTATCTACATACATTTATGCCATTGTTTCTTATCTTGATGTATCAGACTATCTACAAACATTTATGCCATGGTTCTTATCTTGATGTATCAGACTATCTACATACATTTATGCCACCTTGATGTACCAGACTATCTACATACATTTATGCCATCTTGATGTACCAGACTATCTTCATACATTTATGCCATTGTTTCTTATCTTGATGAACCAGACTATCTACATACATTTATGCCATCTTGATGTACCAGACCATCTACATATATTTATGCCATGGTTCTTATCTTGATGTACCAGACTATCCACATACATTTATGCCATTGTTTCTTATCTTGATGTACCAGACTATCTACATACATTTATGCCATTGTTTCTTATCTTGATGTACCAGACTATCTACATACATTTATGCCATTGTTTCTTATCTTGATGTACCAGACTATCCACATACATTTATGCCATGGTTCTTATCTTGATGTACCAGACTATCTACATACATTTATGCAATGGTTTTTATCTTGATGTACCAGACTATCTACATACATTTATGCCATTGTTTCTTATCTTGATGTACCAGACTATCTACATACATTTATGCCATTGTTTCTTATCTTGATGTACCAGACTATCTACATACATTTATCCCATTGTTTCTTATCTTGATGTACCAGACTATCTACATACCTTTATGCTGTTGTTTCTTATCTTGATGTACCAGACTATCTACATACATTTATGCCATGGTTCTTATCTTGATGTATTGGACTATCCACATACCTTTATACCATTGTTTCTTACCGTGATGTATCATACTATCCACATACCTTTGTGTCATTGTTTCTTACCTTGATGTATCGGACTATCCACATACCTTTATACCATTGTTTCTTACCGTGATGTATCATACTATCAACATACCTTTATGCCATTGTTTCTTACCTTGATATATCGGACTATCCACATACCTTTATGCCATTGTTTCTGCAGAAGTCGTTCACCTTCAGCTGCACAGTCAGTGGAGCCTCCGTCAGTATAACACACTGAGAACATGGAAGTTCACAAACATCAACATTGGTGATTTCAGATGTTAAATTTACTTTGATATACATGATTGTCTTTTTAAAAAAAACATATCAATTAATGAATTACCCAGTACTTCAATTCCAAGTACCAGAGGACTTGCACAAACCATTAAAGGCATAGTAAATCTTCATTGCTCGGTAAATAACACTGTGTTGATGAGGTAACTTGTCAGCACATTACTTCGTTTTTGCAACAATATTTTTTTACAGTTTTAATGCACTTTAAATGAAATAGAAAAATTAGGAGATGGTACTATCTAATCCTGGCTCTCTACATACGTACAAAAATTATCTTATCTATAACACCAATTGGAACTTAAGTGTACAGCCACTCACTGTAGTAACAATACACCCTTTTCACAATAGGCCAACATTGATAAGAGCGCAAATTCATGTGACTCGCAGATCTCCAGAACGCGGCTGAACGTGTATCAATTTCCAATACTCCTGTGCAACGCCGCATGTGATTTCAGCCTTTCACTCTTTTGAACATTTGGCGACGTAACAACTTAGAAAACACAATATGACATTGTCAGAATATGTTATAAATATGTAATTCACAATATAAGTGTAAATACATTACATAAATTGTCTTGATTAATTTAATTAAGTACTTGTTTTTCTCCATTTTTTCACACATTTGACACGCTTGGGTAGAGCTTTTTTATCGCACTGTTTGAAAAAAGATCTATCTTGTTTATTGATACATCTGTGGCTAAGTAGCCCCTGTGTTCCGGATAAACCAATTATCTCGTTATGATCAGATACTGTGCCGACAAATACTAAATAACAGCATGGTGTCATAAACCACCCGTGGTAGATGCCTGGTCATTGAACACCATGTATGGCACCCCAATGTCTTATCGTGGTAGAAGTATTACGAAGTCATCTCTAAGACTAATGTAACGCCAAATACTCAAACTAAATACTGTATAGATATTAGCCAGTTTTAATCATAATAATACAGTGAATGCTGGACATTCGTCCTAGCCTATTTTTCACACAGTCGGACATTCGTCCCTATATTTTTGACAACCTGAACATTCGTGCCTTCGTTATTTTGACAATGCACAATGCACATAATGGTTCCTACATAATTTTAACAGCCAGGACATTCGTTATTTGGACAGCCCGGAGATTCGTTCCTGAATAATTACTATCCCGGTCATTATTATCACATTTTATCAAAATAATATGGCACTTTTATCCGGCATTTTAACATGTCGTTATTGAAATAGTTAAAAATAATGTTCTCATATTTTGTGTATATTTTATATTGTGTATAATTTATATTGTTGTAAGATTTTATCGTGATCATGAGAATGATAACGTTAAAAATAATCGAATATATCTACTTACACTGAGATGTGTAATTTGCCAAAATGCAGAATTCTGGGCGCTAAAACTATGTAGGAGTATATACATCCGGTCTGTCAAAAGAATGTTGGAACGATTGTCCGGGATGTCTAAATAGCGTGGGAATGAATGTCCGGGTAGTTAAAACAACGTACGAACTAATGTCCGCGTTGTCAAAATTAGATACAATTTTCCCTGTGAAAGAATATTCAGATACATAATTAAGTGCTTAATACTTATATATACATTTGAAATATTTATTAGCTTTTATGCTAAACACGAAACCTATTTATAGTATCGCTAAAATAAAACTCCGTTCTTACATAGTCTTATAAAGAGTGTTCGTTAATGTATGGAAGAACACAATTAAAACAAGAATTTTCATCGACCACAACAGAGTTAAAGAATGTTTTCGAAAAATCAAGACACACACACACACAAAAGAGATTTATGACATGATGTGGCACATATTTATCACTCATAATCACGTTTAAAGAGAAATCAAGGTGCATGCATAGACAGATCAGTTTGCTCCACGTTCGTTTTTTCATCTGTATAAAAGAATTCTTCAATATTGTATTTCACTGTTAAAGAACATTAATAAAAGTTAAAAGAAAAATGACACAACATTAATCATGTGCTTTGCATTTTCTATTGCATTTTCTTATGATTGAGTCAACACAAATTTTACACGTTCGATAGTTCGTGAATAATATTACAGACTAACAAACATACCTTTGAGATTTTAAGTTATATAATAACCTTTTATATTATACGACTTTTGTATATCTTTGTTTTGTGCAATTATCAATGTTTATTCTTCAGATCACATTTGCTCTGATGACAATGGGTATCTTGAATTTGAATTGAGATTAAATAAAATGTATATACACGTATACACTAGTGGTACTATATACATTTTTGTACTATGGCTTTGAAATATGACTTGGGTGTGAGAATGTTAATTTCATAACCCCTCATGAATTTATTGACTAAACAACACATCCATGTATGCATATGTTTGCTGTTATTGTAACCAGTGTCAGTGCTCATGAAAATCCCGAATGAAATTAATAAAATTCAACTGCTTTATAATCATCGATATGCTCTGCCAAAGATCTATACACGTTCAGCCTCGTTCTGAAATTCGACGCATCACATGATGTCTAAAAATAGCAACAGCAGTAGTATTGTGAAACTGGTCTATTCCATGTTTACTTTCATAATATCAAAATGATCCTTGCTCTGAGACAATGGAGCATGTGCCTAAAGTGTCGTCCCATAACAGTAGGTGCAGTCCGCACAGGCTTATCAGGGACAACAGTGTGCACTTTAAAATCCATTTTAAGTAGAAACTGTTGTCCCTGGGACGACGCTTTACGCACATGCATTAAGCCCTGTTTTCCCAGAACGAAGCTTAAATGTTATGTGACACAGATCTATAGGTCAAACCTGAAATTGTTTCAGATATTCCAGATCTGTACTATCGTTTAAGTCATTCTTCAGTGCTTTGATGGACACATAAGGATTCAGTTCTGTGAGCCGTGGGGTGCAAGCTTCAGCCCTGCAAACATTTATATACCATTGAATACTGTAAGAACTCATTCAATATATATGAGCATCACTCTCAGAAAGACGCCTTAATGCATTTAAGTCAAGTATCTTTCTCGATTAGCCTGCGTAGAGAAAAAATGTTTCGCCTACACTTGGTTTTTGTTTAGAATACTTGAGTGAAAAAAAAGAGTATAATTTGGGATGATACTTTATGAATTTCCATTCATGATTTGCATTTATGATGATAAGGCAATAAATATGTTCTCTTGCTTTTTCTAAAATTTGTCTAGTGACCTATGTTTTACCTCAAAAGAACTAGTTTCAAAATTGGTTGAGATATCATTTGGACAAATGTTCTGGCCAAGTTTCACAAAAATTTGGCAATGAGGCCTTTAGAATGTTCACAAGCTTTTTCTTAAAATTGCCTTATTGACCTAGTTTTTTATCTGAATTGACCCAGTTTAACCCTTTGAGCGCTGGAACTAGATTTTGAAGGCCTTTGCAAACATTTTGGATCCAGATGAGACGCCACACAACGTGGCGTCTCATCAGGATCCAAACTGTTTGCTATTCTGATAGTATTCTTCACAAAAAAAATCAAACAAATGCTAAAAAATCAGCAGACGACATTTTTGCAGACAACAAATTTCCCAGCATGCAAAGGGTTAAAACTCAGCCAATTTATATTTTGATCACAGTTCCTGAAGATTGGGGAATAAATTTGGCCTATAAAATATTTTTTCAAATATGACCCTGTAATATAATTTTATAAGGTCGCCGTGGTGTAATGGATATGGTGTCCGCCTAGCGACCGGGAGGTCACGGGTTCGATCACCGCTGTGGGAGCGTTCTTTCGATCCCCCATATAGACATCAAGTACTGGTTCTAGGCCCAGGAAACGGACTCGAGAGCATTTCAAATAAGTAGGAATAACTTTCTATGCAATCGAGCTAAAATAAATAGGTTTAAACTAAAAACTAATATAATTTTTGATTCCAAGTGACCCAGTTTCCAAATTGGCAAATATATCATGGTACATCAAGCCTAAATAGTGTCCATAGGGCAAATGTTGATGATGCATGATAGTTGAGGAAAATCGCACAAAACGTGTTTTGGAGTAATGGAACTTAGTCAGAGATTTTACACAATGAACCTGAACACATGTGAAAGTTTAAATTGAATACCTCTAGTAAAAAAGGGTGTTATGGAGATGTTGCATGTTTGAATGTCAGAGTAAAATCTATATGCCACCTCATAGAGTGGAGGCATTAACATCAGCTGAAAGCTAAAAAAACAGGCCTTTATGCATGTGTGTAAAGTGTTGTACCAGATTAGCCTGTGAAGTCCCCAAAAGCTTTGCAGGGATGACACAATCCACATAAAATGGATTTTTGCTACGAAGAGACCTCCTTAAAATGAAAAATACAATAAAAGCCAAAAGTGCCATCCCTGAATAACCTTTGCAGACAGCACAGGCTTATCTGGGATGACAGATCACACACATGCATGAAGCCCGGTTTTCCGGGGGCATGGCCAAATTATTTTAGCATTATAAAGGACGGCTACTACAAAGGACATTATAGAGAAACCTGTTTATGGTTCCCTGTACATCCCCCTCCCTCAGGAAAAACTGGGTACCGAGATCCAGCAGGGTGGCCGCCAATGGGTCTTGAACAGTCACACTCTGAAATACACTGACTTCAACAGTGGGGAACACATATGATGAGTCCCAAGTTATCATAAGCAAGATCATCTATTAGTCAGAGATTACTGGTAATCCAACAGGCTACACTCGAATGGAGCACAGGTAATTTTAGGATTTTATCTCAATGTTAATTGAATTGGGTTAAATCATTAATATTTTGTACCTGAGGTATCTGTTATTCACACAGCACTTAACATCACTTTTTTATTTTTCATGTAAAACAAATTTCCCAGGAAATATTTGCATTATTATACTCCACCTTTGATGCAGAAATCTAATCAAAGCAACTAGCCAGGTCATTCCATGCATGAGAGTACCAGTCATGTAATGTTGTGAATACAAATTTGACCTTAAAAATCATTTTGCCTTCAAACTGCCTACTAGCAATCAGATTCAACACTGCAACATTCTGTCACATATTATATGACAACCATTTCTGTAAAGACATTAAGTTATTTGAAATTCTTTTCATGTAATAGAAAATAATGTTGATAACTGGATAATCCCTATATTTGATTCTGTAAATGTGACCCTCAGAGAAAACATTTAACTGTTGACCTTGGACCTAAAGAGTTCATGTTTGACTTTTGGCCGGTCTCATTAATATCTTATATTTTATCTTTTACCTAAAATCCTAAAATTCTTTTTTTTTACCTATGACCTAAATACGTTATATTTTATCTTAGACCTGTGAACGTAATATCTAATATCTGATCTTTGACCTAGGACCTTAAGATAATACATTTGATATTTGACCTGTGACCTTAGTAAATTATCTTTTGACTAGTGACCTCAATATCTTACATCCGATCTTTGAGTTTACGATCTTACATTTGATGTTTGACCTGTGACATTTAGATCTTACATTCATTATTTTGCCAATGACCTAAATATCTTATCTTTGAGCGTTTACCTGTGATCAAATGTAAAATTGAAAATCCCAAAATGCTAGGAAAAGTAAAGAGTTCTGACAAAAATCAATATGTACCAACTAACCCTTGGGCAAATTATACAAACAAATGTCATGGAACTCTTTGTTTCCTGCAAGCTTTATCAGTAAGCTTAACAGTCAAAGGACTCATTTGCAATATTAATTGGTAATTATATTCCCTGAAGGCAACACAGGGAAGTTCTATGGCATTTGTCCTGAATTGAAACGAATTAAAATAGATATATCTTACCCAACAACAAGTTAATTATAAATATTCAGCTTCTTATTGATTTAGCAATTACAATAAAAATCAATGTAAAGATGAAAAGTTATTGCAAACGCAAGACTTGTGCAATGCGCACATCAATTGTCATGATCAGATATCTGATGAATGCATGACATATTGAATTATATTTCATTGTTGATAAATTCAATGGTTGGATAACACAGACTTAAATTGTTTTGTAGATCAATATGATTCTGTTTGAGTGAAGAAGCTAGTGACACTTACATGTATTACTTAACTTACAGAGTCTGGCTACCTGTACAATATTATGAGCCTGGCTCTGGGAAAACTGGGCTTACAGCATGTGTTGTATCAGATTCACCTGTGCAGTCCACACAGGCTCATCTGGGACAACACTTTCTGCCTACACTGACCACACAGGCTCATCTGGGACAACACTTTCTGCCTACACTGACCACACAGGCTCATCTGGGACAACACTTTCTGCCTACACTGACCACACAGGCTCATCTGGGACAACACTTTCTGCCTACACTGACCACACAGGCTCATCTGGGACAACACTTTCTGCCTACACTGACCACACAGGCTCATCTGGGACAACACTTTCTGCCTACACTGACCACACAGGCTCATCTGGGACAACACTTTCTGCCTACACTGACCACACAGGCTCATCTGGGACAACACTTTCTGCCTACACTGACAGTCCACACAGGCTCATCTGGGACAACACTTTCTGCCTACACTGACAGTCCACACAGGCTCATCTGGGACAACACTTTCTGCCTACACTGACCACACAGGTTCATCTGGGACAACACTTTCTGCCTACACTGACCACACAGGCTCATCTGGGACAACACTTTCTGCCTACACTGCCTCATCTGGGACAACACTTTCTGCCTACACTGACAGTCCACACAGGCTCATCTGGGACAACATCTTCTGCCTACCTGACCACACAGGTTCATCTGGGACAACACTTTCTGCCTACACTGACCACACAGGCTCATCTGGGACAACACTTTTCTGCCTACACTGACCACACAGGCTCATCTGGGGACAACACTTTCTGCCTACACTGACCACACAGGCTCATCTGGACAACACTTCTGCCTACACTGACCACACAGGCTCATCTGGGCCAACACTTTCTGCCTACACTGACCACACAGGCTCATCTGGGACAACACTTTCTGCCTACACTGACCAAATGAATTTTCACTACGAAGAGACTACCTTTAAACAAAAAATACCATCAATGTCGTTCCTGGCAAGCCTATACCATCAATGTGGAAAGTGTCGTTCCTGACAAGTGTCGTTCCTGACAAGCCTGTGCTGACAAACCATCAATGTGGAAAGTGTCGTTCCTGACAAGCCTATACCATCAATGTGGAAAGTGTCGTTCCTGACAAGCCTATACCATCAATGTGGAAAGTGTCCTTCCTGACAAGCCTGTGCTGACACACCATCAATGTGGAAAGTGTCGTTACTGACAAGCCTTTACCATCAATGTGGAAAGTGTCGTTCCTGACAAGCCTGTGCTGACACACCATCAATGTGGAAAGTGTCGTTCCTGACAAGCCTTTACCATCAATGTGGAAAGTGTCGTTCCTGACAAGCCTATACCATCAATGTGGAAAGTGTCCTTCCTGACAAGCCTGTGCTGACACACAATACCATCAATGTGGAAATTGGCGTTCCTGACAAGCCTGTGCTGACACACCATCAATGTGGAAAGTGTCGTTCCTGACAAGCCAGTGCTGACACAAAATTGTACAGACAATAAGCCATTTGCTTGTCAAAGTCAATTTAGTCAAAAGAAACTTGTGCACATTTGTTAAAATTAATACTGGCACTAGTAACCAACAATTACCAGTACTACCAACTACAAATACAAATTTTGTAATGCAAATATTTCTTACATTTTTTCTTGGGCAACTTTTATGTGCAACATTTTATGACATTTACAGCTGTACAATTGGGTCATAAGATATTAACGACAAGAATATGGCATTTAAATTTCCAATGGTTGAAATAGGCCACATCAGCATTATCAGGATGCCATCATTAACAACAACAACCCACACCCCTAGTCTGGAATATGGGTGAAGAATTTTGCTCATGAATAATTTAGGGGCCCAAGACCAACACACACCAGCTAAACCCTTCTGGCCAAAAGTATAACATAGGTACATCTCTGAACCATACCTCCATTGGGGATACTGGCATTGTTAACAGCCGTATTCCATTACAAGATCAATATCCTTTCAAGTTTAAACTATTGGTACATACAATACCATGGGCTGTACTTTAGTGTCATAATTATGTATACCCAGAGACTATTGGTCAAATTAGTTTAATAAACTTTTACCAATTTGTGTGGGGTGTTTTCAAGAATATAACTGTTTATACAACTACAAGTAATAAATATAGTTTACAAGCAAAATGTTATTCCGTACTAAAGAAACAAAATAATTAAATGAAAAGAAACAAAATCATATATAATAAATGGTTTTGACCCAAATTGGAACATATCGTGACCTTGTGTTGGGACACAATCAACATGTCATTTCAGTCTGTAATGCAAGCTTATGAAAAAATCTGCTCAATGTTTATATTTTCATTTCAAGAAAGTCCTTCTTAGCAAAATTCAAGTTTAGGCGGAAAGCGTCGTCTGCACAGGCTAATCTGGGACAACACTTTAGGCACATGCATGTACCCCTTTTTCACAGAGCACGTCTCAAATTTATATTTTCTATTTTAAGATTTGACGTAATTTCCATCTAGCCTGGGCACGGCCAACAATTGTCAACATGTTACCGATGTGATCGCATGATGTACTGTTCTTACTTAATTTTAACAACCAACAAACAAGTGAAGCTTAATTTAGATTGAATGAAACATGTACCATCTAATATCTAGAAATGGGGCAAAAGTGAAAGTAAATTTTAAGAGAATGATAAAGACACACGTGTCTGTATTCAACAGCAATTGAATACCTTTTTTGTACGCTACTTTGCACATACTTATCTTAACCAAATTGGTATAATACATGAGATATAAGTAAACTAGGGACATGAAAAATAAAGCAGTAGGCTTTTTTCGGACCTGAATAAAAATAATATGTCTTTAAGTAGCAATTAGCGGCCACAGTCATATAACGTAGCATCAGAGAATGATAAAATCAAAAGATCTTTATCACTGATAGGTGTTACTAATATCACTTGGCAAGTGATTATTGTTATTAGAAGGCTATAAAGGGATTTCTGCTTGTAATGTTTAAAAAATGGAGCTTTAATTGCAATTTGTTCATATAAATTAAAGAACAAGTATTGTTTTTAGTTAATATCCAGACAAATAGTATTTTGTCCCGACAGCAAGACAAACATCTGACAAGCGGGACTGTCCTGTCGAAACCAGGTCACGTGGAATGTATGAATATAATTTAACAACTTGACATGATTTGCTATTTTATTCAGACTCTTCAATAAACTGGTTTTCTAAGGCCAGATTTTTATTTAACTTTTTAAAGTGAGAACTTTATATAAACCAATATCTAAGTCACTATAATTATATGTAAGAATACTATAGATAGTTCAAATATGTTTGAAGTTAAGTTCTAACAATATACAAGAACAATCTTAACAATCAAAACTAACAATATAATAGTTAATTAGCTATTAAATATATATATGTCACAAAATAAGAGTATTTTAAATTGACTATATATCTTCGTAAAATAATAAAAGGAATACTTACGATGAAATTGTTTCTTGAAAAATAAAGCTCCAATTCTCGAATTTAAACAGGAGTTTATTTTAATAATTAAAAATTAATTCCATGTTGTATATTTATGATTTCAGTCATAATATACATAGCTTGAAAATTCAGAAATGGTATAATATATATGATTGTCTATGTTTAGCATTATCCTGTACAGTTCTGAGTTTACTTACAACATTGCAAATATATTAGAATCTAGAGACACGCATTAAACCAAGTCACATAGAGGAGAAGCACTCAAAACTCTACTATAAATGGTAATACACTTAAGCACTGGTGGTAAAATAAGACCAAAGGTAAAACTTTGGTTTGACATTTATTCTATCCAACATGTACTGTAATGTTGTTAATCTATACAAACAGTGCTAAATCATGTTGGAATTCATTATATTATTTTCACTTACCTTTACTCCAGCCAGCACAATGTTCTTTGCTGAAAAACACATTAATTCATATATAATTACTTATTTTCTTTATGCCAAACATTTCATGATGTTGAAAAATTATCTCAAAAGTCAATCAATCTTGATTATCACTAAAACTACAAAACTATAAGTAGGCTCGTTCAGTTGATTGTTCACTGGACTTCAATTTCAAGGATTGGAGGTTCTATTCCAAACATGGTCACATAAATGAACCTAAGTCATGAAATTATTTTTACAACAATTCTTTGCATACTGATTCATGTAGGACAGCTTACAGTTATTGTTCAATTTGTACTAGTAACCAGCTAACCTATACAACTTGCTTATGACAGATTTATATCACTGATATATGGTTGAATATTGCAAAAATTCCAATAAACAAATGCCCAATTTGGGGAATTCCTCTGAGATTGTTTGAAGGCTCAATCTTAAAGACACTTAAGTATTGGTTCTACTTCAAAGACTTAAGAGTTGCAATTAGCTTATGACCGTTAAATTAATATGTCTGCAGTTTACTTACCAATCTCAATACCAAGTCCTCCCACACCGTACAAAAGTACAGAGGATTTTGCCATTCTTTGCATGGCTCCATCGCCAAGAACATATCGCTGACGACTAGAAAAAAATTAATAATTAATTCAAAATTGAGAACCTGACATTTCACACTATAATTTTTTCTATTAATAAAGATTTTCTTTGCATTCCTATATAAAAAACTAATAGCATGAATTCACCAGATATGGTTTAACATCAATAAGTGAAAACACCACTATTTGATAGGAATATCCGCATGTCATTAATAAGAAATTATAACAATAAATTACAAATATATACACCTGTACAAGGAGTCATCAATGTCATTTTCATCTGCCATCATGAAAACCTGACCAAACCTGATATGAAAATAAAAGATAATTCACAAGGACAATCTTGTCTAAAAAGCTAGAGGCTACTACAAAATATGTAATTACTATAAAGTGCCATTATGTCATTTCTAAATATAGAAAATGTTAAAAAGATATATATAACTATTAATAACCGTAATATCGTATATATATATATAAAAAACAATAATTGATACGTATTTTTTCTGGTAATATACATAAATGCACTCACAGGGGACAACGGCTAAAGAAGCTGAGAATAGTCCGAAAAATAATGATAGGTCGAAAGTATAGATACTATTTTTGTGTTTGCAGTAGCAATATGTACTACGTGTCGTGTGGAATGCATCCATACAATAACAAAACGAATATATTCGAAAATTATTGGTAGTCATAATTTATATGCACATTTCCAACTTACACAGCAAAATGGGTTTATAACAAATAGGCAGTCTACTTTCGTTTTATTGATCGCATCCAGAACGGAACTGTCATGAAAATTTGCAACACTCTTTTCGATTGGACGAAAATTACTCATCAAATTATTTGACCAATAAAAATGTTTGTATTACAATACGCCGGCCGGTGAACGTCTCGCCATTGCTGGGATCTGAATCACTTCGGATCAGAATTTTCAACATGGATACTGCAAATAATGATGGGGGTTTAGACCTCCAAATTGTCGCACTAAAAGGAGCTTCTGTGTTACTCATTATTGGTGAACCATTCACAGAGGAACATAGAAAACTTACATTGTTGGAAGTAACCAAAGGTATTTGACTTTTAGCATCAATTATCATGTTTATTATAAATCCGGAGGGAAATAACTATGCGTGCACGGTGCACGCGTAACGTTCATTTTTCAAAGTAAATTTTGATCGCACAGTTTCTTTACTTACAGTTTGTTATTGGTATGTCTTTATTTATAAGCATGTGAACGTTTTTTTATCTATTAGGTGGTGAATGAATGACTGGTCCTAACTGGTTTTACTTTCAGCCAATTTAAACCAAACTGCGTTAGTGTACATGCACCATTTGTCATTTAATTTAATATACATGTAGTCTTTTGTTAGATCAGTGTGATTATCAACATGTGTTATGGTTAAACTGATTTTAGGGCAACATCTAGTCTTTCAAAAAGGTGCAAGAGGTAGCAAAAAAGGACCAGGGTGGCAAGCTGGACCAGTGTTGTGACATTTTTCTATACATTGGTTATATCCGAGGATTTGCATAGCCTTCCATTAAAATCATGTTTGTTTAAGCTAAAGCATTTCATTTAACATTCAGTAATTAAAAAAACAAAATTTAATTTCACAAGATTTTGACACTTTGTGTTGACCAGTTCAAAGGAGGAAAAAATGAGCATGTTGCAGCACCCTTCTATTTCACTCTTGATCTTTTCCTTGGTTGAATAATGGTGGATTACTGTTTAAGGTTTTAACTTACTTAATTATGAGTTAATTGTATAGCTGTCATAAAAAAGCAATTATTTTTATACTTCTTTTGTATGCTATTGATCTTTCTTGTGTAAATAATTATTTTCATAATCACAAAGTTGTTCCTCAAGTTGTTCCTCTGTAATATGTGTGTTTATATGTAGTTTGACTAGCAACTGTGAAAAGCTTACTCTCATTTTGTAAAAGGCAATTTCAAAATACATGTAGTGATGCTGTACATATATTACTTCTAGTTCTACAGTTTGCAGCAGCTTTTTAGTGCTGTAATTGATTCTCAAACAAAACTCCAGCTGAACCATGTGATTCTAGAATGGCTGGCAATTATTGACTCTGCCTGTATCAATTATTGAATAATAACAGGATAATGATTTGTGCCTGGCTCTCTGTGACTCATCCAAGGGTGATTTGCCAACTGTCTGTACTCCCATGGGGTGATGCTGCCCTCTCTAGACTAATACCTGAACCTTCCTTTGTGATGTTGAGAATACACCCTGCTCATACGTTACTAGTTAATAGTAACAATGCCATGGTTTCAACATTGTGTAATATTAGCTATTTTCTTTAAATTCATTACTTGTGCAACACTGTATGAATCATTAGTTTAACTGTTAGGTACTACTTTAATGCATTTACAAAATTGATTATTTTCACTGAGTATTGCCATAGTAACTTTAATTAACATCAATATTGCAAGTTATGAACAAGTACAATAATAGTTAATAGCGTTAGGAATGTTTGGTTTATGGGATCTAATGTCTGAGTTTCATGCTGTGTACCAGTCTATCTCATTTGTCTGTCTGAGACTGGTTAAATTCTTAGAGATTCTTGCCAGTCTTGATGCATGACCTTATGTCTCACGTGATTATAGGGCTCAATGAAAAAAATACAACAGGGCTTATTGATTCGCTTTAATGACTTTTTTATTCAGCATTTATTGCCAGCACAACTAATTGTCTGAAAGTTGGTTTCAGACAGGGAACATTTGGAATCACAAACACCTCAAATTACCAAAAGCAACATGTATTGATTGCTCTTCTTCATGACTCAGACTCAGTCTTTCCCCATGTGTCACTAGTCAGTGTATAACATTATTGCATAGGTTAGGCTTTTCAAAATTCCTTTCTCCATGAAATCACAAAATGTTCCGGATTTATATCTCTTAACTTAAAAGAATATTGGCCAGTTTCTAGAGTCATTTGGGTTTTGAAAAACATAAAGTAAGAATCTTACAATAAAGAGCAAAAAATAAATGATTTTTTTCTGACATAAATTTCCTTATAATTACATGGTATTTTAATTATGTCTTATTGTATGGGTATTTTATTGCACTGTTGATGAGCTTAAAATTTACAGTAAGCTTAAAACTTTCAGGATTTTATGGATATACAGTAACTGCATAGATGTTTTCTTAATTATTTCTCAGTCTTTTCATGATGGCTGATTGCTCTTTATTACTTTAAGGTATCTTGTTATGTTTCTTTAGAAACGGCGTTTGTACGTTACGACTCAAAACGCAGATCAAATTACTTATAAGATACTCTTCTATATTTTTTTTAACTCAACTTGAATGACAAGTTTTTGTACATAAACATCAAAACAGAGACCACAATAGGTTCCAATGTTTTTGTGTACATGTGTGTGTAGAAACTAGTAGAACTTGAACAGAAAGCGTTGCAGTTATAATCTGGCCTCAGAATTCGTAATGTGGTGTGTGGTATGCTTAAACCTGGTAACATGTTTTCAGCATATTCACCACATGTGCAATCACTCCATCCTGAATAGCTTCTCAAGCATGAGTAATATTTACTTTCATATTAGCCTTGTGTTCTTTGATTGCTAAAGACAAGAATTTCATGCTTCTTTTAAACCTAGGTTATTTTATCTTGTTGTTATCGTTTGAAGTCGCATACAATACATTATTGCTGAAAAAGATATTTGAACAAGTATGATTGTTTCAGGGCATTGACTTGTGTAAAGAAAAAAAAGATTAATAACAAAAATAAAAATTTAAATATTCATTTGTAGATGACTGGCATATCAACACAATCCTAGTTTATACATTTCAAATTATGAATGAAATAGACATAAGATTTGATACATAGATATTATCTATGAAAACTCAATACACCCACATCACATGACCTCATTTTGATCTTGACATTGATGTTTCTCTTACATGTATCAGAAAAACACAAGAAAAACTTGTATACTTTAATCAATGTTTTCTATGAGTGCTCTCAAGACATCCACAACCTCTGACCTCATTTTTACATCGAAATCTACCTACTGTGGATGAAGACATATTCAGATTGTCCAAATTCTTAGTTTACCCAAACGGATAGGTTTTGTAAAGGTTTCATCTTGACAGGATGTAAATCATGTGATATATGAATAATGTCAACACACCAGCATCACCAGGCCTCATTTTGACCTTTTTATGTCCCCCACCACTATAGTGGGGGACATATTGTTTTTGCCCTGTCTGTTGGTTTGTTGGTTGAGTCAGTGGTTGGTTTGTTTGGGCAAACTTTAACATTTGCCATAACTTTTGCAATATTGAAGATAGCAACTTCATATTTGGCATGCATGTGTATCTTATGGAGCTGCACATTTTGAGTGGTGAAAGGTCAAGGTGATCCTTCAAGGCCAAAGGTCAACAAAAAATCAAAGCGGCGCAGATGGGGACATAGTGTTTCCAACAAACACATTTCTTGTTGGACTAAGACTTAAAGGGGCCTTTTCACAGATTTTGGCATTTTTTAACTTATTCATTAAATGCTTTATATCGATAAATGTTAACATTGAATCGTAAAAGCTCCAGTAAAAAATCAAGAATAAAATTAAAAAAAGGAAAAGAACATTGCCCGGAACAGGTTTCGAACCAGTGACCCCTGGAGTCCTGCCAGAGTCCTGAAGTAAAAACGCTCTAGCCTACTGAGCTATTCCGCCGAGTACACGTACTAGACGTATTTTATACCTTATATAAGCAATCTTCGTAGTTTCACAAAATTTAACGACAAAAACAGAACTCTCCAAATTATTCAATCGTTTCGCGTTGCAACGCTTTATAATTTTTAGGTTTTAAAATCGTCAAAAGATGCATATAATGGCTATATTAGACCATGGTAAATGTTCAGTATTACTGTTTCCTCACAATTATCATAACTAAAACGAAAATTTGCGAATCTGAAACAACTTTTTTCAATTTTGTCAATTTACCAAAGCGTGAAAAGATCCCTTTAAGAGAAGGTCAAAATGATTTGTTTGCCCACATTGACCATTTGATGAACACTACTACTTAAAGCGGGTATATACGATTTTTATATGTGTTAAATTGTAATATATTGATACAAATATGTTATCATAACACGCAATATGCAAGAAAAATGATACATTGAAGACGAATTTCATAAAATGCAGCAAATACAAATTAGCGCCCCGAGCCGATTGTGACGAAGATAATTCGTACATATTTTCCTACAATAACCGATGCATTTGTCTTTTTAGTAAGTGTTCGTGTGTCGTATGAATCGATATCGCTGCAGGAATTTAAAATGAACCGTTAAACTAAATTTAGATTCACATCGTACATGCATTATATACATGCCAGCGAATTCGGCTGTACAGTCTTTTCGATTTCAGAATTAAATATATGGCTAATTTCGCATTTTTCGACAAATGTTCTTCTTAACTTTTATTTTAGTTTATATTGAAATATATGTATAATAAGTTTTTTACACATTTTATATTAATTAATAAATATTTGACAAGATCGTATATACCCGCTTTAATTAAAAGCTTTGATACATCAATGAAACACACAGTCAGCACATCCATATCATCTAGATGATGTCTAGGTCAAGTTTTAATATGAGTCATGCTGGGTCAAAAACTAGGTCACTGGGTCACTTCGTGCGGTTTTAACCAAAAGTTTGTCCGGACCATAACTAAGTCATTTATCGTTAGGTTTTAAGATGCATTGGTACATTTGTTCACCTTCATTGGACGGTGTGTCGCGCCAAAGAATTATGTTGATATCTCCAAGGTAAAGGTCACACTTTGAGTTGAAAGATCAAATGCTTGTCCGGGCCATAACTTTGTTGTTTATTGTGAGACTCTAAAATTATTTGGCACATTTGTTCACCATCATGGGACGGTGTGTCACGTGAAAAAATTACGTCAATATCTCCAAGATCAAGGTCACAATTTGAGTTCAAAGGTCTAAAATGGCAATAAAGGAGCTTGTCTGGGCCATAACTATGTCTTTCATTGTTAGACTTTAAAATCATTCGACACATTTGTTCACCATCATTGGACGGTGTGTCTCGCGAAAGAATTACGTGGATATCTCCAAGGTCAAGGTCACACTTAGAGTTCAAAGTTCAAAAATGGCCATAAATGAGCTTGTCCGGGCCACAACTCTGTAGTTCATTGTGAGATTTTAAAATCATTTGGACCATTTGCTCGCCATCATTGGACAGTGTGTTACATGAAAGAATTACGTCAATATCTCCAAGGTTAAGGTCACACTTCGAGTTCAAAGTTTAAAAATATCCATAAATGAGCTTGTCCGGGCAATAACTATGTCGTTCATTGTGAGATTTAAAAATGATTTGGCATATTTGTTCACCATCATTGGATGGTTTGTCAGGCGAAAGAATTATGTCAATATCTTAAAGGTCAAGGTCACTCTTTGAGTTCAAAGGTCAAAAATGGCCATAAATGAGCTTGTCCGAGCCATAACTATGTCGTTCATTGTGAGATTTTAAAATCATTTGGCATATTTGTTCACCATCATTGCAAGGTGTGTCATTCTAAAGAATTATGTCGATATCTCCAAGGTAAAGGTCACACTTTTAGTTCAAAGGTCAAAAATGACCATAAATGATCTTGTCCCGGCCATAACTATGTCATTCATCGTGATATTTTAAAATTACTCTGTATATTTGTTCACAATTATTGACGGTGTGTCATGCGAAAGAATTACGTCAATATCTCCAAGGTCAAGGTCACACTTTGAGTTCAAAGTTCAAAAATGGCCATAACTATGTCATTCATTGTGAGATTTTAATTCTTCTATCAATGTCAATGCTGGTTTCATAATTTTTATCGGCAAGTCTAGACCAGATGGTCAGTAATTAAATTACACTAAAATACCAATACCAATAAATAAATATGTACACATATAAATAATGAACCCATTGAGGTGAAAACAAATTTATACTGGTGTTTAATGGCATTTTTATCAGAGGAAAAACCCTACGTTTTGGCACATACCCCACATTTATTGTATGTAATGATGACTTTGTTTCAAGTGTTTCCCATTATCAGAACACTCAGAACTTGAGGAAGTTTGTTGGTAGATAATAAGCCTCTCACAGCCAATAGCATATAAAGTATGTTGCAGTGTTTGTGAACACTTTGTAATACAGATGTATTTGTTATTTTATTCCTGCATCATTGATCTTTAATGACACGATAACACTAAAGAAAAATTCAATTGTTCATTCAATGTGACCTCTTTAGAGTCTTAATATGGTTGTGTTTACTGATTGTATTTTACAAATTGTGTCTTGTTTTGAGAAAGCTGGGCTTAATTCATGTGCGTAAACTGTTGTCCCAGATTAGCCTGTGCAGTCCGCACAGGCTTATCAGGGACAACACTTTCCGCCTAAACTTGATATTCGGTTAGGAGGGACTTCCTTGAAACTAAAAATACCATTAAAGCGGAAAGTGTTGTCCCTGATTAGCCTGTGCGGACTTTACGCACCCTGTGCGGACTTTACGCACATGAATTAAGCCCAGTTTTCTCAGAATAACACACAATTTATCTACAGTAAAACAATTTGGTTGTAAAAATCCAGGTAAAGACATACTGCCATGTTGTTAATTGGTGCAAAGAATTGTAATTTGATTTGTAACAGGTAAGCTTTAATTCCAAAAACTTGCAAATTTGGGATTTTGTTTCTTGTAATATACTTATCTGTTATACTTAGGAGAAACATATTAATACCTTGGCCCCTTCTATCCACCAGCCAAGAAATGGTAGTTTCATTTAAGGTAGTGCACCCCTAATGGGCACATATCCAAATATAATCTAATTATTTTCTTAATCAGCATCATTTCACTGAACTACATGCAAATTTGTAGGTAGGCTTTCCATGCTTTTAAAAAAAATATACCGATTTTTTCAAAACCACCCCCACGCTCGGCTTTTGTCCAGTTTATTTTCACCCCTGGGGTATATAAAAGTTCCATAATTCATTCAAATTTCCAAATATGGGCATGCAGTTGGTGTGTACAGATGCAGTAAAGGTGTTTTAAGTTTAAACAAGATGAAATAAGTATTCTTTTACTGACATTTATTTTTTTTAAATTTTTAACTATGGCAGAGTGCCATGAAATGTAAGTGATTTTAGCCAAGTAAAAATGGGGTCGGTTAAAAACAAAGTGTCATAAAATTCAATATATTATCATTTAAGTTATATTTTAAACATTGTTTTTATAGAAACACTATATACAGCAAAAATACCAAGAAATAGACAGATTTACTGTTTACTTTTTGAAATAAAAATGCAACATGCATCATTCATATTTTCAGCACTAAATCACCCAATTTAGCCATAACGTTGTTTTAATTTTAAAAATTGAAGGATGTGCATAAAAATCTCAACATATTTAACAATAAACGTAGGTTATATGCTATATTAAATCAAATTACGTTGGAAAAGAAATAAAACGCGTCGCAAAAAGTATGCGATGTGGGCAGGATTCGAACCTGCGCGGAAAGATCCCAAAAGATTTGTAGTCCATCGCCTTAACCACTCGGCCACGACAACTTCACATTTGTGCGAGTTTAAATTAGATCTCCATAAGTAAACAGGTAAAAAGGCTCGTCAATCTTTAAAGAAATCTCGAAATCGTATTTTTTCAGATGATATTTGGATCAAAGTCAATATTTATTGTGAAAATAATGTATTCTAAAGGAATTACGTAAACATATATCAAAATTCGAAGTTTGAAAAAAATTAAATGCATCTCTCGGAAATAACCGATCATTGAAGATCGGCAATGATCGTAAAATAAATCAGGGGAAATCATTAGGGGTGCGCTACCTTAAAAGTTGCCAGCCTCAGTGAACACTTTTCTCCAATTGAATAAAGTCCATGTTTCCTCATGGTGAATGTTGTCTAGACAGACTTGTGTGGGGTGGACTCATTGTTTCCTCATGGTGAATGTTGTCTAGGCAGACTTGTGTGGGGTGGACTCACGTTTCCTCATGGTGAATGTTGTCTAGGCAGACTTGTGTGGGGTGGACTCATGTTTCCTCATGGTGAATGTTGTCTGGACAGACTTGTGTGGGGTGGACTCATTGTTTCCTCATGGTGAATGTTGTCTAGGCAGACTTGTGTGGGGTGGACTCATTGTTTCCTCATGGTGAATGTTGTCTAGGCAGACTTGTGTGGGGTGGACTCATTGTTTCCTCATGGTGAATGTTGTCTAGACAGACTTGTGTGGGGTGGACTCAAGTTTCCTCATGGTGAATATTGTATAGGCAGACTTGTGTGGGGTGGACTCATTGTTTCCTCATGGTGAATGTTGTATAGGCAGACTTGTGTGGGGTGGACTCATTGTTTCCTCATTGTGAATGTTGTCTAGACAGATTTGTGTGGGGTGGACTCATTGTTTCCTCATGGTGAATGTTGTCTAGGCAGACTTTTGTGGGGTGGACTCATTGTTTCCTCATGGTGAATGTTGTCTAGGCAGACTTTTGTGGGGTGGACTCATTGTTTTCTCATTGTGAATGTTGTCTAGGCAGACTTGTGTGGGGTGGACTCATTGTTTCCTCATGTTGAATGTTGTCTAGGCAGACTTGTGTGGGGTGGACTCATTGTTTCCTCACGGTGAATGTTGTCTAGACAGACTGGTGTGGGTCGGACTCATGTTTCCTCATGGTGAATGTTGTCTAGGCAGACTTGTGTGGGGTGGACTCATGTTTCCTCATGGTGAATGTTGTCTAAACAGACTTGTGTGGGGTGGACTCATTGTTTCCTCATGGTGAATGCTGTCTAGACAGACTTGTGTGGGGTGGACTCATGTTTCCTCATGGTGAATGTTGTCTAGACAGACTTGTGTGGGGTGGACTCATGTTTCCTCATGGTGAATGTTGCCTAGACAGACTTGTGTGGGGTGGACTCACGTTTCCTCATGGTGAATGTTGTCTAGACAGACTTGTGTGGGATGGACTCGTGTTTCCTCATAGTGAATGTTGTCTAGACAGACTTGTGTGGGGTGGACTCATTGTTTCCTCATGGTGAATGTTGTCTAGACAGACTTGTGTGGGGTGGACTCATTGTTTCCTCATGGTGAATGTTGTCTAGACAGACTTGTGTGTGGTTGCCTCATTGTTTCCTCATGCAGGTGAATGTTGTCTAGGCAGACTTGTGTGGGGTGGACTCATTGTTTCCTCATGCAGGTGAATGTTGTCTAGGCAGACTTGTGTGGGGTGGACTCATGTTTCCTCATGGTGAATGTTGTCTAGACAGACTTGTGTGGGGTGGACTCATGTTTCCTCATGGTGAATGTTGTCTAAACAGACTTGTGTGGGGTGGACTCATTGTTTCCTCATGGTGAATGTTGTCTAAACAGACTTGTGTGGGGTGGACTCATTGTTTCCTCATGGTGAATGTTGTCTAAACAGACTTGTGTGGGGTTGACTCATAATTTCCTCATGCAGGTGAATGTTGTCTAGGCAGACTTGTGTGGGGTGGACTCATTGTTTCCTCATGCAGGTGAATGTTGTCTAGGCAGACTTGTGTGGGGTGGACTCATGTTTCCTCATGGTGAATGTTGTCTAGACAGACTTGTGTTGGGTGGACTCATGTTTCCTTATGCTGAATGTTGTCTAGACAGACTTGTGTGGGGTGGACTCATGTTTCCTCATGGTGAATGTTGTCTAGACAGACTTGTGTGGGGTGGACTCATTGTTTCCTCATGGTGAATGTTGTCTAGACAGACTTGTGTGGGGTGGACTCATTGTTTCCTCATTGTGAATGTTGTCTAGGCAGACTTGTGTGGGGTGGACTCATTGTTTCCTCATGGTGAATGTTGTCTAGACAGACTTGTGTGGGGTGGACTCATTGTTACCTCATGGTGAATGTTGTCTAGGCAGGCTTGTGTGGGGTGGACTCGTGTTTCCTCATGGTGAATGTTGTCTAGACAGACTTGTGTGGGGTGGACTCATGTTTCCTCATGGTGAATGTTGTCTAGACAGACTTGTGTGGGGTGGACTCATATTTTCCGTCTTGCCAATGTTTAATTGGATCCAACATGCTAATCATACTCAGATATTTGCAAAATCTAAACAGAAATCAATTCAGTTAAATGTCAATGATGGAAGGCCAGACCAATCGGCAGAAGTGTTTAGAAGCCAGGAAAACTGAGTAGCATTTTCTGTAAGGAAAAACCATGTTTTTAAGTGACTGCAATTTTACTGTTAACACATGACATAATTTGAAAACAACAAACTTATTTTGTAAGATATCTATTATAACAAAAACGCTGTCTTTTTTATGGATTTATTTACCATTGAATTTTGTTTCATGTTATTCCAGAGGAAAGTCAAAGATTTGAAAAGTCTGTTGTTTTCATGCTCCATCTTTTTCTCCACCAGAGCAGTTTTGTTTCTGATAACCAGCTAATCAATAACTTACGATGGAAACGATTGGCAAATGTGATCTCTCATTCCGATCAATTTCTCATAGCATGCAGTTGGCAGGCTTATAGAATGACAACTCCATATATTGCTAGAAAATGCGATAATTCATGTCCTTAAATATTTGTGTCTGGCAACTAATTTTAGAATTATGCCTTGTTGAGAAATCAATAGCTGTCTTTTATGTTAAACTGGAGGTTGGTGGAATGTTTTGGTATGGAATGGAAGTAGTGTAATATTGTCACTAAAATAACTAAGATGAATTGACCATCCATTGTCATTATATTACAGACATATTCAACAATACCATGTTCTTTGAAATAGCATAGTATTGTACCATCTTATTCATAAAAGCATTTGTTTTAAATATCATTGTGCTCATTCCTTTAATTCTTATGAACCTTTTCAATTATGTACAATATGCTTAAAATATGTTTGCATATACATGTATGTCTGATTGAAGGTCTGTTTGGGTAGCTACACGGTGTGCGGTAACCATAAAGTAAGCTGTGTATTTATATTAAAATTAGAATTCAAATCACTTGTATAGCTATAAACCTGTCAGTTTCAGCATGTTCATTTCCATTCCCAATGATTTATTGGTGTTCCCTGTATGTTTTCCTGGTACAATTAATCTGACAGATAAATCTGGCCTTATCATTGACTGTCCTGATTTAAGGGCGAGGCATATTGATGTCTCCCACTGGTCAGCGCTTGTCTTGGCCTGAGATTCCTGGGGTCTCTGTCTGGACTCTGACTTTAGGGTTGGATAGTAATGAGAGACAAGCAGTCTTAAACATATGTTATTGATGAATTATTTCCTGGGTTTATTTCTTAGAGATTGGACAAAACAGAGCACACTGGGGATTTAATACTGATCTTATGAGGTTATGACTCCATATTTAGACTCTAAATGGAAC
The DNA here is from genome assembly GCF_020536995.1 of Dreissena polymorpha. Classification (NCBI taxonomy): domain Eukaryota; kingdom Metazoa; phylum Mollusca; class Bivalvia; order Myida; family Dreissenidae; genus Dreissena; species Dreissena polymorpha. The sequence continues at coordinate 5,938,766 of NC_068358.1, forward strand.
TGACTAATGATGTAGAAGGAATTATTCACTGTAGCAGATTGCATATCAGATATCACAGAGGCTATATTTTCTGTGTCGGTTACTTTAAGGGCATTGTTTGTTGATTGTTGAAGTTGTGATATTGAAACTGAAGGTCAGGTTGTGAGATGAATGGTTTTCGGTTGAAAGAGTGCCAGATAATGAAACTTTTGTACATTCCAGTTTTTGTTTTGTTATTTCTTCACAAGAACTACATTGCATATTGCATTAGTTCATTTAGTTTATAAGCCTCACAGTTTTAAGATTCAATTTTACAAAGAGGTTCATTTTGCTGTAATGACCACTTGAGTCTTAACCCTTTGCATGCTGGGAAATTTGTCGTCTGCTAGAATGTCGTCTGCTGAATGTCCAAAATTAGCATTTTCTTCGATTATTTTTTCAAAGAATACTATCAGAATAGCAAACAGTTTGGATCCAGATGAGACGCCACGTTCTGTGGCGTCTCATCTGGATCCAAACTGTTTGCAAAGGCCTTCAAAATCCGGTTCCAGCGCTCAAAGGGTTAACTTGGATTATGTTTCTAACAAAAACCCTTTCTCATTCCACATACCGGTAATAAATGACATTATGTTTACTTAGGCATATTAGTCTGTCTTGTAATTACTGCATTGTTACTTTCCTAAATTCATAATGATATCAATGATATCATTATTATAATGATAATTTAATTAATAGCTTCACTTCCTACAGTGTAAGTGTTGGTCGTATATTTAGAAAGTGTCATACTTAAATTTATCAGATAATAACCTACTCTAATTAAGCAGAAAATGATACAAAATTGAGTGAATGAAAACCTTATTCTGGGTCAGCCTTGCCCTGTTGATAATAATCAGCCAGCATTTACTGCATTCTTCACATTCTTCTCATCCTTAATCTACCAGTTTGTACATAACTACTATATCACAAGAGTATTTCATTTCAATCTTGTTCTTTTTTGTGCTGAATGAGTTTTGTACATTGTATACCATTAGTTTGTTACTTACAAACTATAAAAAGAATGTGATTATTCTGGGTCAACTGTCATGTTGACAATATACCTTGGTTTGTCAGGTCAAAACAGGGTCAGTATATATCTTAGAATTAAGTTGTTTTTATTAAAGGTCATGTGAAATTTAATATTATTTAAACTACTTAAAATATTTTTTGAAATGTTTTTATTACCTATTTACACATTTGAAATAAAAAACAACAGCATATTGTGTCTATCACATACTGGAAAAGTAAAACATGACAAGTACAAATCTTAAGTTGCAACTAAAGGGGAACAGTTGTATCTAAGACTGGTGAATTAGAAATTAACAATAAATATCTTTAGAAAGAGATATAAGACATTGATGTTAATTGTTTTTTGTTGATGAAAACCCCATTGTATCATTGTAACAAAAAATCAATGAAATCAAAGACTTATGTCTGGCGTTGTGAATGTTTTTTTCTGAACAATTTTTAGCTGCATAACATCCACACTAATTGAAATGAGGACAAATATAGTTTACAACAATTTTCTAAGAATGTAAATGGCCAAGGAAAACTAGTATATTTGGAAACAAACTTGTAGATGAAAATGTTGTGTGCCATGCTGGTTTTCAATCGCCCAGTACCTCACAAAAGTTATTCATACATTCCAGATATTAACTAAAAATTTATTCAGCAACTTGACAAGTATCCTTTATGACAGTTGTGACTCATCAACATGATACTTTGCCCTTAAATGTCAAAAGCCCTAGAAACCAAGTGCAGAAAGGGCTTTGTATTCCTCAGACGTTGAAGTGATTTTCAGATATCAATAAATAGTAATTGACATGTATGTTTTTGGTCAGAACTTAACTCTTCCAGTGCTGGAACCGAATTTTGAAGGCCTTTGCAAACAGTTTGGATCCAGATAAGACGCCACAGAACGTGTCGTCTCATCAGGATCCAAACTGTTTGCTGTTCTTATAGTATTCTTTGAAAAAAAATCGAAGAAAATGCTATTTTTAGAAATTCAGCAGACGACATTTTAACAGACAACAAATTTCCCAGCATGCAAAGGGTTAACCCGTTACCACTCAGAGCATTTTGATTCATTTGTTGTCCCTTAGAACGTTATATTTAATTAAAGACCTTTCTTACTAAATTGAAGTTTTAAAGGCTTCATTTCCAACCCTTAGTTACTGATGAGCAGCAATCAGCATAAAACCTGAACAGACATCGAGTTACTCGCAGGCTGTTCTGGTTTTATGCTGTTTGCCCATAGCCATTTTCACTTTGCTTCTGAGTGGTTAAGGATACTAATGAATGATCATAGAAATTGAACATACAAATAATACATGAACAAATATATTTTGCTTTTATTGTACCAGCTTGAAATTTCCAAACTGGATGTAGTTGAATTTAGCAAAATGGAGTTCATGTGAATAACTGTTTATTATTGCAACATCATTAAAACAGAACTAAATAGCAGCCTTGGATGCCATGAATTCAATCCTTAGATTCTTTTCGGCATAAAGATTTTAGCTGCATCATGCGAAACTGTGTCATATGTGGTAGCCATCATTGTAGCACCAGGCCAGCCTGCGCACTGCTCAGTCTAATAGGAAGCTTCCGACCAGGCCGGTCTGGAGCTAAGCTGGTTGCTTATGGCTTGAGACAATATTCTCCTGATGCATGTCATTTGGTCTGCTGTTTAATTGTATCAATTAGTTGAATCTCTTTTTGAAAATAATTTTTTCTTATAAAAAATATTGCAAACATTAATTCTAGCAGTTATAGGAACATGTAAATGGCAGTAGTAGACATTGCGAGAATACGTTGTTAACCAGATAATCAGTATCTAAAAGGGCTTAACCCTTTCAGTGCGGGAACAAAATTTTGAAGGCCTTTGCAAACAGTTTGGATCCTGATGAGACGCCACAGAACGTGGCGTCTCATCAGGATCCAAACTGTTTGCTATTCTGATAGTATTCTTTGAAAAAAATGGAAGAAAATGCTAATTTTAGAAATTCAGCAGACGACATTTTAGCAGAAGACAAATTACCCAGCATGCAAAAGGCTTAAGGCTACTGATGATTTCAAACTGTGTTATAATGGGATATAATAAAGTGGAGTATCAGGTTACAATTTTAATAAGGTTTTCTGAATTGGACTCTAAAATCAACAACTGAGGACCATGTTATGTCAATATTGTAACTGATCTATTGGGGGTTATTTTTCAATTATTATTAAGAGAGCTTTTAATTGAAACTGTATACATTAAATCTCCTAAAAAGATGTAAAACCACAGTCAATCTGTTGCCAATTTAGAAAGAAAACATAAGATTCCCCCTATGTATTACTAATAGCATAGCAACCGTAAGATCAATTCTTGCCCCAGAAAACTTCAATTAACTCTTAGTAAAAGTTTTGCTTCTAATGTTTTCATGCCTGATTGATTACTGCATGTATTTGTTGTGACATTTTGTGGCACAGACAAATGGTAAGCCTCTTTTTGGTCACTGGATGTTGCATTTGAACTTGAATTCAGTCTGGCAGCTGGCGATTTCATCGGTTACTAAGAATCTCGGTGCAGGCTGCTTTCTTTCAAAACGTCAATTAAAAAAACACAAAAAATGCCTGTTTTAATTGTTAGTCTCTGGCTAATTTGAAAATGTAACTGGCTTCTCAAATTTGTATGGAGAACACTGATACCTCTGGGTGGGTGCAGTATTTCCTTGTTTAATATAGATGAGAAACACTTTGGCAAAGTCATATGAACCACCCTCCGAGAAAACTTTGCTTAATGCATGTGTGTAAAGTCTGGTCCTAGATTAGTCCTCACAGGCTTATTAGGGAGGACACTTATCATTTAAACTGGATTTTTTGGCTTTGAAAATACTTCCTTTAAACCAAGAAAAACAAAAAAGTGGACAGTGTCTCCCTGATTAGCCTGTTTGGATTGCACAGGCTAATTAGGAACAACATGTTATACACAGGCATTAAACCCAATTATCCAGTACAAAGCCCAGGGGTTTTCACCAGTAGGGGACCCTTGTATTGCTTGCAATTCTGTCTAAGCCGTTTGTTATAGAAATACACTAGTTGGTTTTAGTTATTCCTTTCATAACAACTTCTATGTACTTCACAATTATACACAACCGTTAAAGGAAGCTACTTTGGATGAATTCTCTTCCTGTTGTTTTTTATATGCAGTTGGAAAATAAATTAATTCAAATCAAATTCAAGGGCATGTCTTCTCATGCATTCTTCCGAGTTGCAAAATGTTTAAAACATAACCTTGGACCAAGGTAAAGGACTGCATAATGATGTGTAGAAGAAAGCATAGGTTTCTGGACCATGTTTTAAATGCTTTAGATATGCTGCATAATAAATATTGATGGGGATATTGTATTGATGTGCGTCTGTCCGTCCGTCTGTCCGTCCTGGCCACCTGCTCCTCCTACACGATTAGCACTAGAACCATGAAACTTACATACATGGTAGCTATGAGCATATGTGCAACGGTGACAGTGATGGACTTTTGATCTGACCCCTGGGTCAAAAGTTATGGGGGTTCAGCGGGCCGGGTCAGAGATTTTCACTCATTTTTTTGTTATTAACCAGGTTTTCCGAAGGAAAAAACTGGTTATTAGATTGGCGAATGCGGGCGGGCGGGCTGGCTGGCTGGCGGGCTGGCTGGCTGGCTGGCGGGCTGGCGGAATAAGCTTGTCCGGGCCATAACTATGTCGTTCATTGTCAGATTTTAAAATCATTTGGCACATTTGTTCACCATCATTGGACGGTGTGTCGCGCGAAATAATTACGTCGATATCTCCAAGGTCAAGGTCACACTTTGAGTTCAAAGGTCAAAAATGGCCATAAATGAGCTTGTCCGAGCCATAACTATGTCGTTCATCGTCAGATTTTAAAATCATTTGGCACATTTGTTCACCATCATTGGACGGTGTGTCGCGCGAAATAATTACGTCGATATCTCCAAGGTCAAGGTCACACTTTGAGTTCAAAGGTCAAAAATGGCCATAAATGAGCTTGTCCTGGCCATAACTATGTCATTCATTGTGAGATTTTAAAATCATTTGGCACATTTGTTCACCATCATGGGACGGTGTGTCCCACGAAAGAATCACGTCAATATCTCCAATGTCAAGGTTGCCACGACTAAAAATAGATTTAAAAAAAACAAAAACTTACAAAGGGGGTTAATTTTTTTTGGTCATTTCAAAAGTTCAGTTTGAGTTTTCTCCCTTTATCAGATTTTTTTTTTCACAATGAAAACCTGGTTTTGTGACAATTTTGTCCCTTGTTTTACATTAACTTCTTCATTTCTGCACCGATTTACTTCAAATTGATACTGAGCCTCTCTTATGACACTAAGGTCAATCTCAACTATGCATGGCCCCATAACCAACCCTGGGGCGCCCGGGCCACATAGGCCACGCCCACCCAAAATTGCCTTTTACTATAATTTCTTTATTTCTACACCGATTCACTTCAAATTGATACTGAACCTCTCTTATGACAATACGGTCAATCTCAGCTATGCATGGCCCCATTACCAACCCTAGGGCACCCTGCCCACATAGGCCACGCCCACCCGAAATTGCCTTTTACTATAATTTCTTCATTTCTACACCGATTCACTTCAAATTGATACTGAACCTCTCTTATGACAATACAGTCAATTTCAACTATGTAAGGCCCCATTACCAACCCTGGGACGCCCCGCCCATAATAGGCCACACCCACCCAAAATTTTCTTTTACTATAATTTCTTCATTTCTACACAGATTCACTTCTAATTGATACTGAACTTCTCTTATGACAATACGGTCAATCTCAACTATGTATTGACCCATTACCAACCATGGCGCACCCCTATTATATTGTGCTAGTTTTATGTTTTATTGCTAGCAGGGAAAATTCAGTGTTGCATACATAATTTTTGTTTATCCAGTTGATTTGAAAATTGTCCTTGAAATTATGCATATAAGGAATATAAATAATTCATATTTCATCGGTCTTAACAGGGGTCTCGCGAGTGGGCGAAGTAGGCGACTTTTTCGCCAAATTAATCTTAACTTCGCACATTAATTTCATGAAGGGGAAGTGCCTTCTCCTCCTTTTAATGATTTTTTTTGTGCCAGAAATTGACTGATTAAAATCAATTTGATGTGGAGAATTGGACACAGGAGGATTCTCAGCCATAAGTTGCCCCATTTACAGGTCATGCAAAGTTGAACATTCAAAAGAACAGTCTGGAGCTAATACACTTCTTGAAATTGTAGAAAGATGATGCCTTGTGCTGGCTACAAATAACTATCCTTCAGCAATGTTAAATGGCCTATTAAAGTAATACTAAGGACTAATCAAATGGGAAGATGTAACCTAGCACTGGCAATAAATATGGGGCTCATTTACAGGTCAGATTTGGAATCTCTGCTGTAAAATGAGATTTTAAATGAATTTTAAATTTAAAACAAATATTTGAAACCAAATATGAATTTGATTTAATGTTGAATTGCTTAAAATTAACAAGGAAGTAAAAATATTCTAAACATTACTGGCTTGTTACAATTGAAGTTTATTTGATACACCTGTTCAGGAAAAAAATAATAAAAAGTACAATCCTAATCAACAATTAATAATATAAGACAACTGTTGGTTTTATACACTTAACATGTCTTATTGTGTAAAACAAGTGAAGAGTTGATTGCAAGCTGAACAAAACCACTTATCCGTCAAGTTGCTGCAAAATATACGTAAAACTAAGATCTATGATGCAAATGTACCATTTCTCCCAAAGATGTAACCAATTCTCTCTATTTTGGCTTTAGGGAGAAGTGACTTCTCCCTATATTTTGAGCCTAGCTAGACCCCTGGGTCTAGCAATATCAGCATTGACAGACGTTCAGTTCATTTTCATTCGCACAATTACTGTATTGATTTAAATATTTGTCTGTTCACTTCCCCACTCCAAATGCAATTATAAACTAATGAAACAATGCTAATACACAGATGATCATTGCCTCTCTACAGGCTGACTCTTAAAAGATACAAGTTTTTGTATGAATAATAAAGTTCAATGTTCGGGTTCCTCTGTACTCTTGCTTAAACACAGAAGTGAGCCACGCTGCTCTGTGAAAATGGGACTTGTACAGTCTGCTCAGGCTTATCAGGGACGAAACTTTCTGTTTTTATACCTTCATTACCATTGGTAATGGGGGCTATATAGGAGTCACTTTGTCGGTCTGTCCCGAAATCTTGTACAGGCAATAACTATGTTGTTTATTGTGAGATTCTAAAATCATTTGGCACATTTGTTAACCATCATTGGACGGTATGTCACGCGAAAGAATTACATCAATATCTCCAAGGTCAAGGTTAGACTTTGAGTTCAAAGGTAAAAAATTGCCATACGTGAGCTTGTCCGGGCAATAACTACCGGTATGTCGTTCATTGTGAGATTTTAAATTCATTTGGCACCAGTCTGCAAAACTAACTTTTTTGTCTTCATAGCCAATGTGGCTATGAAACTTTGAAAATGTCATAGCCAGAGGGAATTTTTCATAGCCAGACAAAAATGAATTCATTACAGTGACATTATCATGAAAGGACGATTCAACAACAGTCGTTATTTAAAGTTCCATATAGATTGCAATTGGGGGGTTAAGATTAAAGGCTTATTATATAAAGCAGTGACCGAATAAACTAGTTAATCTCCGGCAGTAGATCACGCGAAACAGACAATAATTAAATAAATAATAGTATAGTAAACTGTTTTTACACTCTAATGGCTTTGCAATAACTATTAATTAAAACCCTGATCTCGTAGTCAACTTGTATTGTGATATGAATGATCAGTCCTTCATTTTAAACTACCCCGCCCACATGGCATATTCGAGAAAATGAAAAAAGTACAAGCGCGTCTTTATCCTTAGCCGCCTACGAATAGGACTAAAAGTGCAACATACTTGCTGCTCATATTTCCTGCGTTTCGCTACAGTCTCATCCGTTGGTGGTGGCAACTTCTTTTTTCCAGGGACAGAACTAGATGTCGGCGCTTTAAGCTTAAACATTTTTGACCTTAGCAGACGAAAAAAGTGTAATTCTCGGCAGCAAGTATTTACCAGTACAAATTCAAAGCCGGTGCTCACGGGTATCGATCTTAATCATATGAATAATAAACACTGTTACGGTTATTTCGTAATTTCAAGGCTATTAATAACATACATTCAACCGTTTTACTTAATTTATAAAAAAAAACGCACTATTATTTCATTTATCGGCGTAGAATGGAATTTCAGTTTACCAAAAGTATTACGACATTTTAAATATGCGAGCCGGACTTTACACTCTCTATAACATCTAAGGGAGATCACTAACGATAGAAAACTAAGGGAAGTAACCAAAGCGGTGTCACTGTAAGAATTTACACCTGAAATGCGTAAATTGATTATTTATTGGTTTATTTTCTCTGATTTTTTTTTCATCGCAATTCAGGCGATCTATATTCATTTTTTACATCGCCAGAGCTGAGATTTCATCGCATTGGCGATCAGGCGATGGGTTAATTTTGCAGACTGTTTGGCACATATGTTCACCATCATTGGACGGTGTGTCGCTCAAAAGAATTATGTCGAAATCTCCAAGGTCAAGGTCACACTTTGAGTTCAAAGGTAAAAAATGGCCATAAATGAGCTTGTCTGGGCCGTAACTATGTCGTTCATTGTGAGATTTTTAAATCATTTGGCACATTTGTTCACCGCTATTTGACGGTGTGTCGCGCAAAAGAATAACGTCAAAATCTCCAAGGTCAAGGTCACACTTTGAGTTCAAAGGTAAAAAAAAGCTCATAAATAAGCTTGTCCGGGCCAATACTATGTCGTTCATTGTGAGAATTTCAATCATTTGGCACATGTGTTCACCATCTTTGGACAGTGTGTTGGGCGAAAGAATTATGTCGATATCTCCAAGGTCTAGGTCACACTTTGAGTTCAAAGGTTAAAAATGGCCATAAATGAGCTTGTCCGGGTCATTACTATGTCGTTCATTGTGAGAATTTCAAATTATTTGGCACATGTGTTCATCATCATTGGAGGGTGTGTTACGCGAAAGAATTACGTGGATATCTCCAAGGTCAAGGTCACACTGAGTTCAAAGGTCAATAATGGCCATAAATGAGCTTGTCCGGGCCATAACTATGTCGTTCATTGTGAGATTTTCTAATCATGTGGCACATTTGTTCATCATCATTGGACGGTGTGTCGCGCGAAAGAATTACGTCGATATCTCCAAGGGCAATGTCACACTGAGTTCAAAGGTCAAAAATGGCCATAAAAGAGCTTGTCCGGGCCATAACAATGTCGTTCATTGTGACATTTTAAAATCATTAATTTTGTTCACCATCATTGGACATTGTTGTCGCACCAAAGAATTTTGTTGATATATCCAAGGTCAAGGTCACACTTTGAGTTCAAAGGTGAAAAATGGCCATAAATGATAATTGCCTAATAATTCTTAAAAATGGCCATAAATTAGATTATCTTGTTTTGTGAAGACAGCATGCAAAATAGTCTTGTGTTAATGCGGCACGTGAGGGTATACGTCATGTCAGTGACAAAGCTCTAGTTTGTTGTTTAAAGGAAGTCGTTTCTAAGTGAAAATCCATATTAGGGGGAAAGTGTCGTCTCGGATTAACCTGTGCCAACTCCGCAGGCTTATTTGGGACAACTCTTTCTGCACATACATTAAGCTCTGTTTTTCCAGAAAGAGGCTTGTATGGTTGTGTATTGAAAACAAGAGGACAAGGCCCGCAGTTGAAGGCCGTCAGCTCCTCACCTAAGATACCTAGGAACTAAAATGTTTTAAGCATGAAACATTCACAATCAACTTGTAAGGAAAACTATCCATAAACCTGGCAGTCAGATTTAAAAAAATCATTTGGAACTCAGCCCAAAAAATGGGTGAAATTATGTTACTTTAGAGTGTTCAAATGATTGCACAGTCTAATCAGGTACAACACTTTACGCCCATGCATTAAGCAGGATTCTCCCTGAGCACAGCTCAAGAACAGGCTGGTTCAAGGTTGTGTCTTCTGTCTGCACCCTGGATGTAACATAGAAGTGAATTCTCTTTACTGATAGTAAAGATAGTGCCAGATGTTTGGGATCACCAGTATCAGTATCTGTCATCCATGATGTTGGGCTGGTGCATTGTTAACATCCAGGTTGATCCCTGTCTGTCCTGTTAATTAGAGTTTAATTGGAATGAACATGGTGAAGACATCTTACCAGGCCTTAGTGAGTAATTTATTATCAATGTTGAGATATGCAACATTGTCATAATAATCAGTTATGTTTATGTTGAAATGCACAAGGACATGCTGAATCTTCTTGAACATAAATGTGCAGCATGACTGTACAGTTTATCTTTGTATCAACATTTTAGCTATCAAGTCCATGATAAAGTGCACATTTTGTTGCATTATTTTGCTGAATATAACCTTGTGACTAATTTAGATCAAGAAAAAGACATTGTGTTTGCTTTAGTCTTGGCTTTTAAATAACTGCAGAATGACAAAGCCTTCTCTACTTTCTATAACGTTTTAATTAGAATCACCTTTCAGTGTGACTTTTGTAAACGAATAAATATACAGCACTGAAGTACTTATGGATATAAATTCTATAAACGCAAATCTGAGAGCTATTTATGGTGTAAGTGTGTATGCTCTATATTTCATTTCACTTATATATTCAAACTATACATATATTTAGTTTGAATTTATTAGTGAAATATATATGTATGAAAAGAAAGGACAAGTTAAAATGAAATCAACTTGTATCATAGAAAATCTATTTCACAGACATGTACATCATAGGAAAAGACAGATTATGCTAGAAACCACTGCATGTTGGCGACAAGCTGACAAAAGTATTGATCTTCTGTCTCGTTACCATGCTATAAACAGTCTCAGAACTGCAACATACGTAATACAAATCATGTAAATTGTGTCTGTTGTTGAAAATAGCAGGCAATTTATGGAAAATTGTTAAGTTTGAATATTGATGTCAATGGCCAACAGACTGTGTATAACAGTTTCACTGGTTTTGATGATTGGCATTGTTGCCTGTTATTTGAAAGATGATTAACAATTTACAATGTTGGTTCATTGTAAAAAGTATATGTTGAAATGTATGTTTTAAAGCTGTAATTTATACATGGAAATCCTGTTTACATTTAAATGTTGTTTTTGAATTTTTTAGGATTATTTTTAGCTCACCTGTCACAAAGTGACATGGTGAGCTTATGTGACCGTGTGATGTCCGGCGTCCGTATTTGCGTGCGTGCGTCAACAATTTGTTTGTGTAGACAGTAGAGGTCACAGTTTTTTATCCAATCTTTATGAAATTTGGTCAGAATGTTTATATTGATGAAATCTGGGTTGGGATTGTATTTGGATCATCTGGGGTCAAACACTAGGTCAAAAACTAGGTCAAATAATAGAAAAACCTTGTGTAGACAATAGAGGTCGCAGTTTTCATCCAATCTTTATGAAATTTGGTCAGAATGTTTATCTTGATGAAATCTGGGTAGGGATTGTATTTGGGTCATCTGGGGTCAAACACGAGGTCACTAGGTCAAAAACTAGGTCAAATAACAGAAAAACCTTGTGTAGACAGTAGAGGTCACAGTTTTCATCCAATCTTAATGAAATTTGGTCAGAATGTTTATCTTGATGAAATTTGGGTTGGGATTGTATTTGGGTCATCTGAGGTCAAAAACTAGGTCACTAGGTCAAATAATAGAAAAACTGTCAACAATTTGTTTGTGTAGACAGTAATGGTCACAGTTTTCATCCAATCTTAATGAAATTTGGTCAGAATGTTTATCTTGATGAAATCTGGGTTGGGATTGTATTTGGTTAGTCAGGTGAGCAATTCAGGGCCATCATGGCCCTCTTGTTTTATCTTAGTAATATTAAGGTATTACTGAAAATGTGACTGTGGTTGTAATATAATCCTTAACCACTTAGATACGTATTTTTACGCATTTGTAGTCCCTTAGGAAGTTAAATTTAATTGACGACCTTTCTTACTAGATACTAGTACTACTTTTAAAGGCTTCATTTCCAACCATTAGTTACTGATGAGCAGCAAACAGCATAAAACCTGAACAGATTGCGAGTTACTCGCTGGCTATTCTGGTTTTATGCTGATTGCAAAAGCCATTCTCACTTTGCTTCTTATGGGGGGAAAGGTAAACATGATTTTCCTATTGCTCTGTTTCATTCGGCCATAATCCAGCTATAAATTCTAGTATAACCATGTACATGAGATGTTGTATGATTTATTAGATGTTTATGTTTTGATTAGCATAACTTGTACATGAGAGTCTGGCACATTTGTTGAATATTCTAGAAGGCTTTTATTTAGGTTATATATCCGCTGGAGCACACAGCAGAGTGGTTTGAACACTTCAAGATATTCTTCATGTGATCTCTTATATGCCTGCGCTTAATTATGGCTTTTAAGATCTTGCCTGTTTTATCATCATGATGATAAAGTTGATATTGCCACAGAACGATACATGTTGCATCATGCATTAACCTCAGTACAATCAAAAGTCGCCTTTAATTCACAATACAAACAACTGGTCTGCTTCTGATAATCACTAAACACAGATTAGGAACATGTGTTTGAATTGCAGTAGTACAAAATAATCAATTCTATTTGTAAGATATCACGATACACACAATCCTGCTATATCTATAAGTGTTGTCTGCAACATTGATTCATGTAACCAAAAAATGAATAATTGGTCAAAAAGGTGTGATGTTTTAGTCTGTAGAAGGATAGCAGGCCATTTAGCTAGTTTCTAGAGTTCAGAACTGTCAGTTGTGGGATCACATCCAAGCCTTGATATATGTTAAGTTTGTGAGGGATCGGTAATGAAATCATTTAAGCCTCACCCTGGGTAAATGGGGCTTATTGCAAAAACATAAAGTGTAGTCCCAGATTAGCCCGCTGTTATGGATTTTTTGGTTTAAATGAAGTCTTTTCTCAAGAAAATCAAGTCTGAAATGCTGTTTGCACCGGCTAATCAGGGAGAATACTATCCGCACATGCATAAAACTCCTTTTTCCATGATCGAAGCTAATATGTCAAAGTTCTGATGTTTGATGTGCTGCTTGTATGTTTGCAGGGTTCAAGTGCTGGGATGCAGCAGGGACTGGTGTGGACATCAACGACGCGCTGGCCCAGGTCGCCAACCGAGCTGACCTTGGAGAGGAGGGACCTGATGGTAGGTCACCTTGACAAGGGGCTGAGGGGTCTCAGAGTGTATGGGAGGTGTGGCTTATGTAGAATTTTTTTAATCCAAACAAAAGCTAATGACATTAAAAGAGTTTTGGCAAAGTTCGCTAAAGAATCATCTCGTTTTGGCCTGTGGTCCTGTTTGAGACATGATGCTGCAGACCAGAATCCTCCAGGCCTCACAGTTCTTGACACTTCTCTCCCGCTGACTCACTAAAGAATGATTGTCTTAAATTATTTAAGCTTGACTGTATAAAGAAAATGCAAGCTATTATTTGTGTTATGAATGAAATACAATTGAACATGGCAAAAAGCCCAACTTAACAAACAACCAAATAAGTTTTCAGAAAGTCAAAAAAATGATAGTTGTATGCTTGTGTTTTTTTCATAACATTTTATATTATAAGAAATAGTAATTTTAGTTGAACCATAAATTATATTCCATTCTACAGCCATTCATATATACTCAGATAATTAAAACAGCAAAGCTGAAATCTGCTATCTAGTAATGTAAATAAAGAGCTGTGATGACTCATTAAAAGTGGGTTTCATATGGTTTAAATACTCTTTTTTTACTTTCCAAGGAGCTATATTCATTATCTGCATGTTTGTTAATACAGCACATGCTGCTCTGTGGACTGAATCTTCAAGAGGTTGATCTTGGAGTTTTAACCAAAATTAATTTATCCTATTGCACTGAATGTGTCAACTCAAGTACTAGCTTGAAGTAATAAAGTACTGTGGTAAAATAAGTGAAGTGGTTGGAAACAGTTGTGAAAACTTGTTAATCAGAATAAGTCAAGCAAAAGAGTTAGATTTTGATAGCCGTTTTCCTTGTCTAAAAGTTGTATAATGGCCTTGTTAGGTTTGTGTGACATTGATCTGGGCAGCTAACGGGTTGTTTGCAGATTTTGATTTGACAAATAGATTGAACCATGAAAATCGTTCTAAATAAATTTTCAGGACGGTAATGCTTTTGATTTATTTAAGAAATTCAGACCATTAATTGGGTCTATCTGTCAGCATTAAACACTATATTCTCATGCATCAAGTATTTATCATGACAATTGTTCATTTGAGCCTCGATCTGTAGAAAGGAGGTTTAGTGCATGTGCGTAAACTGTCGTCCCAGATCTGCAGTCCGCACATGAGGCTGATCAGTAGTGCTGCAACAATACGCCAAAACCCGTTTTGCAATATATTGTCAGTTAAAAACCCGTATTGCAATATATAGTCAGTTAAAAATCCGTATTGCAATATATTGTCAGTTAAAACCCGTATTGCAATATACTGTCAGTTAAAAACCCGTATTGCAATATATTGTCAGTTAAAAACCTGTATTGCAATATATTGTCAGTTAAAAACCCGTATTGCAATATACTGTCAGTTAAAAACCATATTGCAATATATTGTCAGTGAAAAACCCGTATTGCAATATATTGTCAGTTAAAAACCCGTATTGCAATATATTGTCAGTTAAAAAAACCATAATGCAATATATTGTCAGTTAAAAACTCGTATTGCAATATATTGTCAGTTAAAAACCCGTATTGCAATATATTGTCAGTTAAAAACCGTATTGCAATATATTGTCAGTTAAAAACCCGTATTGCAATATATTGCAATATATTGCTAACTTGTACCAGAATTATAACTCACCAGCTAATCACCAAAACCAACTTAACTACATGAACATAACCTTTGTATTGTATGTTTAGATACTAGTTATATCCTATTGGCAATTCTAGCCTTTTTTACAAAATTCTTTATGAACACAATTAACTCTTTTTTTTGGCTTTACAAAGCATTTTGTTATCAAAGAAAAATATTGTCATTTTGTCCATTGGATATTCCCATTAAACATGTTGTGCAATTGTGTACTGTATACTGTACCCTCAATTCGGTAAGTCGACAACAGACTTTCATCATACAACAACAACAATCATGGGGCCGATTATGAATGTTTACTTTATCACCATGCATTTTTTTGCAAATTTGCAGTCAGCATAGCGTTGTTTCAATGTATAACGCACACCAACTTTTTTTCGTATTTCCACAAGCTTCATCTTTAATTTAACAGTATGACATGCAAAAGCAGATCTTGCGGACTCCCATGTAACAACGCTACTCCGTATAATATACTTTTTAGAATGCTTTTTTTACGTAACAATTTATTTTTACTAAGCACTGATTTGTTTTGTTTACCTTGATATCATTATTTCGGATGGCTTTTGTGGACGAAATGTGGATGAATTTTTGTAGAATTTTCGTACAGGTATGATGAAAATCCTATCGCAATGCACTATGGGGAATGCGTATTGCGTATTGCGATATATACCGATATACCAGTATATTGTTGCAGCACTACTAATCAGGAACAACACTATCCGCCTAAACTGGATTTTTGTGTGGAAGGGTCTTCCTTTTAATGAAAAATACAGTCCAGGGGGAAAGTGAAGTCCCTTTTTATCGTGTGTGGACTGCACAGGCTTATATGGGACGACACTAAGCACATGCATTAAAGCATTCTCAGAGCGAGGCTCAATGTGTATACTATTGGACAATCAATTCATGTCCAGACTGAAAACTGGATCAGTGTCACTCAATCGTTAACTATTATTTCTTGATCAAAAATATTTTTCGTGTTAAATTAAATTGTGACACATTAAAATTTGTTATCCAATACTTGTGAGTGTCCCTGTAGTTTTTGTCTGTCTGTTAATGTGAATTTCTGTCATTGTGAATTTGTTTACAGTGGTCAACCTTCCATTTCTAACGCACCACCTTCAGATTCTCGATAATTATTTTCACTAAAAAATGAATTGTTCATACAACACAGATTTATCGTGGATAAATGCACTTCTGCACTTATGACTTAAAAACTGCACTTTATGTTACTGTAAATTTATGGTAGAGTACGGTAAACATTTTCAGAAACAGTTGGTTAGATTATGTACTTGCAAGAATGCATAGTTTTTAATGCATGAAAACATCATTATTTTGTTGTCATTATTTAAATGGCATTATTATTTTTGGATTTGTTAGAATTACTTGGCATTTGAAAGGCCTGTATAGATTAACTTGTGGTGACATTTGTTAAGATGGAAACATGCTTTCTATTTCAGACATTTCTTGGGAAATAGTTTTATCTTGACCCCATGTATTAACATTTTAATAAGAATATAATGATACTATCAGTGCTCCAACTTATTATTACACAGCATTGATTTGAAGTTTCAATAAATTAACAAATTTTCACATTGGAACTTGTTTAATTATAGAAACAGTGTGTTTATTTCACCATTTTGAGAATGGTGCCTGGTCACTTTGGATTGTGAAAAATGCGGCATTTTGACTAAAATTGGGAAAGCAGTGTTGCTGTTTTGCTAGTAAATACTTTTAAATTGAGAATAAAAGGGTTTTTCAGTATTAAATTTAATTAGATTGAACTTATGTATCTGTATCTGGATTTGAGATTAACAAAATGTTGAGATCTAAATTTTTGTTATAATTCTGAAACCTTCAATTAGGAATATTTAGGTCCCATTTGGACAAATATATACCGTGTTTCCATTGTGAATGGGGCCCGAATACCAGACCCGATTTTGAATGAAAAACACACTGAGAAATAATTTTTAAATTAAAATACAAGTAAAATGAAATATATTTAGAGCATGATATATTAAACATATATCACTAGGATAATTCAACAATTTGAACATGTATAACTTTGACAAAAGATCACCCTGCTATTTTCAAATCCTAGGTGGAGCTCTGATTTTGTATAAATGTAGATATTATTAATAGATCATTTTAATTTAATTGGATTGAACAGCATGTTAATGTCAAGCCCTTCATTGATTGAAAGCATGTTATAATCAATCCCTTCAGTGATTCACGTGCCTGGAATGTCAATAAAACATGGTCAAATACAACAGATTTCCTTGGGCTGTATTGATAGAATGAGAACTCGATTTCATTAATTGTACTGCAGATTGACACACCTGAGGTCAACTGTTGTTTTCCAATTATCGATGGCTGTTCAAAGATTATTGTAATTGTAATTTATATGTAAAATTTCAATTTAGAAATTGAGAATTAACCAATTCATCAGCTGTGCTTAGTCTGCGATCATTATTCATGTTGTTATGGCTGTTTACCATATATGGCTTTATAAAAAACGGTGAACACTCTACAAGTCATAATTTTAATCCAAACATCATGAAACTTGAATAGAAAATTAATTTTGTTCTGAGGATGCCTTAGTAAAGTTCAAAACTTGATCTGGTCCAATATGAAACATAGCTAGCTGCCAATGGGGGGGGGGCATTTTCCTTGTATATGTATATGGAAACCATGTTACTGTAAAACCATTAAATTTCGTGTGGTACGAATTTTCGTGGATTTCGTTGGTCCGCTGAACCACGAATTCAATAACCAACGATTATTTATACATTTTTAATACACTATATCTTGACTAATTAAAATATTTCCGAATCGAAAATGTTGTTCTTATTTTCCCCCCATATGACATAAATTATATATGTTTGAACTAAGATGTTTATGATTACTTAGTATTAGTGCTGCAACAATACGCCAAAAAGTGCTTTGAAATATATTGTCAGTTCAAAAACCTGTATTGCAATATATCGCAATATATTGCTAACTTGTACCAGAAGTATAACTCGCCAATTACCCGATAATCCTGTATATTCCAGTTTTAAAGCAAATTCTGGAAAATATTTACTATAAAAGTGCTCAAGAATAACAAGAAACACAAACATTCGCCAAATTTCAAGTATCAAATACATTTTGACATTTGTTACTTTTTGAAAATGTTATGAAATAACGTCTAATCAGGGCGTTTTTTTCCCACTGAAAACGCGTAAATCGCCTGACGTGATGTTCCCGTTTTTATAAGACACAAAATACACACAGACTTTCCATGCGACGTTTTACATTTTCGCACGCTTTCTTTTGCAACAAAGGATAAAGCACTTTTTATTTGACGCCTTAATTTTTTATTGTCAGGTTAGCATTAAAATTCGGAAGCGTGTTTCCGAAATTCGGATTACAAATTTAATAATGCTCATTTCAGAATGGAACGAAACAGTTACAGTTGTGCGTAATTAATTAAACGATAATTTGTTCAAAAGCATCAAACAAATGCTCCCATGTAACAACGCTACTCCGTTTAATATACTTTTTAGAATGCTATTTTTATGTAACAATTTATTTTCACTAAACACCACTTTTTTTTGTTTACCTTGATATCATTATTTTGGATGGCTTTTCTGGATGAAATGTGGATGAATTTTTGTAAAATGTTCATACCCGTTATTACCGGTATGATCAAAATCGTTTCGCAATACAATATGCCGTTTGCGTATTGCGATGTATACCGATATACCGGTATATTGTTGCAGCACTACTTAGTATGATAAGAACCACGATGTTAATGATTACTTAGTATGAATAACAAGTAGTGTGTTTATATAAAATATCAATTTGTTCCCCATCCAGTGCATTAATAAAACACTAAAGTCGTGTAAGTTTTTCTTTTTTTATACATCATTGTTTATGTACGTTTTAATCTATCATGGTTAATAAATATAATACATAGCATTACCAATTGATTTATCACATGTGTCAATCAGTGCCAATTAAAGTTAAAAGAGACATAACTGATTTCACACGTGTATTTTGGGGACCTTATTACTCAATTGTTACTACTAGGGGACCGAATGTGCTGAGAATTACAAATATGATCAAAACAACATTGATGGCAATTAGCAAGCGGGGACCCACAAATGCACCGCTTTATTGCTCTTATCCACAATTATCGGCAACACTTTCATGCTTCAGTGCACATTAACCTCGAGTCTTGCTGTCAACACAGATTAGAAGATTATGCTTCGTTATTACTCTGGTTATTTTAGTAAAAGTTTAATTATTATGACGGTCAGTCTTCCTCAAAAATTTGAAATCCACGAAATTACGTATCAACTAATTAGTTGTTTTTTATTTGGAGTCCATGAAATTACGTGTTAATGAATAAGTTGTTTTTATTAAACCACCAAATTTCATACCGACGAATTTCTATACGTTTACAGTAATTTTAATATTTGAGTTGTGACATTTTGTGCCTCATCATGAAACTTGGACATAATGTTTTGTTCTGATGATATATCAGCAGAGTTCATATATTGTTTTGGTATATTGAAAAACAGGTGGGAAGGAGAATAGTGAAAACTTGTGAACACTCAAAACACTTGAGAATGGGAACTAGTGAAGACCATTGAGTGTTGATGATGTCTAGGCCTTGTTCAATTATTGGTATTGTTCATTGAAAAACATGGCTACTGGTGGGAGAGGGGACAGGTTTGTTTCAGGTCTTCAGTAGAACATTGTAAACACTAACTCTAAAGATCAGTTTAGTTAATTGGGATCTCAGGTGAGCACATTACTTAGGCAATCTTGTTCAGCATTTAATGCCAAATATTAAGTAATCTTAATGATGAGTTGATCAGATCAATTTCACCAACTGGTGTGCTGGTATAAATACATGAACACACTGGTGGAAATATGATTAAATATTCTCTTCTTTAATTGTGTTCGGTATTCAGGCATATTTTTGATCATAATGACTGTTATGTAAGATCATAAAGGTTATACTTTTATGTATCACTCCACTTTATCTTCTGAGGGTTTGAACACATGGGAGGCAACTAGTGTTTGTAATGAAAACATAAAGAGGGTGGGAATTTCTGGCAAAATGCTGGGAATTAATTATTCAGGAATGGAAATGCGTCTGGAATTCAGCGCCATGCATGCTTTGTTCCCAAATCGAATTTTTTGTGATAACAAAGTTGGCCCAGTAATATTGTATAAAAGTGTAGTTTATGGAATAAAAAGTTGAGCCACACTTTGTGGAAAACCAAGGCTTAATGCATCCGGGATAAGTCATCCTTGATAAGCCTGTACCTGCAAAGGTGTTAATCTAGTCACTGAAAGACCCAGGGTCCTCTCAATAATGGAGGTCTCTATATCTTGCACTATCCCTTAAACAAAATAACACACTTTTCCATGGCAGTTGGCCTTTTGGGAGAGAATTCTTGTTAATGTGATACAAAAACTTCTACAAACATATAATAAATACTTTCATGGAAAACATGCTATCCACTGTGCTTGTCCAAAGAGCCGCCTAAAATGTGTACATTTTGAACATGCCCATTTTCGGACTTGTTACCTTTTTTTAGTTACAGGACAAAAAACACTTCAGAAAATTGAAATCCCTAGAACATTAATGTTATTCATTTATGTTATGGTGTCCCTATGGATTTTGCGTCTTCAACTGGTCTACCTGCATAAAGCATACCTAATCTGATTGCTTTCTGCAGTGCCTGTGCTGCATTCTTTCCCTGTAATTTATATGTCTGTTGTTTTATGTTCTTGCTAAGGTGTAAAACGCTCAGCCAATTATGCCATTGAAAAAAACTTTCCTGGAGGATTTGGGAAACCTTCTGTGAAATTCAAACTCTACATGTATATGTACTTCTCTAGTTTTGGGAGCAGTGATCAGTTCAGTTGTTTACTTCTGCTTTGAAAGGTAATTACTTCGAATATTGTCAAAGTTTGATTGCACTGTTTAAATGGAAATACTCCTGCCAATGCATTCTGCGCTGCCATTAAATTTTAATTAACATTTTATTCTGGCTGGAATGTTCATGGCAAGTGTGACAATAAACCTTCAAGACATCAATTCTTTGAACCAGGAATGATGGTGTTCAGTAGACAATGTCAACCCTGGCCGGCCCTCCATTGATTACTGATTGCCTATGCCTATCCCTTGGCTTGGAACAGACTCAGTACTTTACAAATGCAGTCTGTCTGCTGGATGCTTGCACAATCATGTGCACAGCCAGGCTGCAGAAATTTAATTGTTATGTCTGCTGCAGTTCTTTCAAGTCATTCATTTCAGCCTTGCTCTAGGAAAATGGGGTTTAATGCATGTTCCTTAAGTGTTGTCCCACTGCTTGTGCAGTCCACACACTCATCAGGGAAAACACATTTAGTCTCATATTGTATTTTTCATTGAAAGGAAGTCTCTTTGTAGCGAAAATCAAATTAAGAAAGACAGTGTCATCCCTGATTATCCTGCAGACAGTGTCATCCCTGATTATCCTGCAGACAGTGTCATCCCTGGTTATCCTGCATAGACAGTGTCATCCCTGATTATCCTGCAGACAGTGTAATCCCTGATTATCCTGCATAGACTACAAAGGCTTGTCTGGGCCTATTTAGCACAGGCATTAAACGATATTTTGTTAGATCGTGGCTCAGTTGTCATTTTTGCTTAAGTTCTTTCAAGTCATTCATTGCTAGTAATTTCCTTCTCATGGCCCGTCAGATGTAATGTGGTTGATACGAAGGAATCATTCAAAATTAGTTGTAATGATTGTGATTCAAGTGGCTTGATTGAATTAAAATTTTATTTTAAAGTGTTATTAAGTGTTGTTTCTGCAAATGTACTTTTGAGCTTTCTGTATTGACAATAAAATACAACAAAAAAACAGTTTTGCGGTACAACATTTATTATTGATGTGCCGTTTATGAATTATTGTGTGAATCTATTACCTAGATTGGCTTGGAAGGACTCGTTAATCAGACACTGACACTTGTTGGCTCATTAATTTTCATACTTTTGAATTAATAAACACCATGGGGTTATAGAGTTCATTTGCAAAAGTTCATACATTTCTAAAGCAGCATCTTTTACTTTGAATAAGAAATTCCCATTGGATGAAGAAGGTATATAATGAATATCCACTTTACTGTTCTCCTCCCTGTCTTTATTTTATGTTTCCATGGTTCCCGAGTCATTCATGATTTGATGTTATGTTTAAAATGAGCATTCTATTGATTCAACCAGCATCAGTTTAAAGTTATTGCGAGTAATTTTAACTCTGCATAGCTTTTTTACCTCCCATCTGTGAAATTGTAAACAAGAAAACATCTGCACCAGGTATAAGCCCAGTGCATCTGCACCTGGTATAAGCCTAGTGCATCTGCGCCTTCAAAGAATGAGGCATTGCCAGTTGTATCTGTTAGACTTCTATATCAGGTTCAATTGGGCTTAACCCTTTAACACTTAGATACCTCTATTGACAAGTTTGTAGTCCCTTAGAAAGTTAAATTTAATTGAAGATCTTTCTTACTAGATTCAAGTTGTAAAGGCTTCATTTCAAACCCTTAGATACCTATGAGCGGCAAGCATGCTGGTCTGGTTTTATGCTGTTTGCACATAGCCATTTTTGTTTTGCCTCAAAGTGGGAAAGGGTTAGTGCATGTGGGTAAAGTGTTGTCCCAGATAAGCCTGTTCAGTTTGCACAGACTAATCAGGGAAGACAATTTCCGCTTTTATGGAATTTTTGCTTAAGGGAAGTCTCTTAAACGAAAAATCCAGCTAAGGTGGAAAGTTTCATTCCTGAATAACATGGGGTGACTTCACAGGCTAATCTGGGAAGACATCGAACGCACATGAATTAAGCCCAGTTTATCCAGAACGAGGCTTAACTGTTTTGTGCCTAGCATGGTGCACATTACTGAATGGTGCACATTGCTGAGGGCTCTAGCATGGTGCACATTACTGAATGGTGCACATTGCTGAGGGCTCTAGCATGGTGCACGCAACTGAATGGTGCACATTGCTGAGGGCTCTAGCATGGTGCACATGACTGAATGGTGCACATTGCTGAGGGCTCTAGCATGGTGCACATGACTGAATGGTGCACATTGCTGAGGGCTCTAGCATGGTGCACATGACTGAATGGTGCACATTGCTGAGGGCTCTAGCATGGTGCACATGACTGAATGGTGCACATTGCTGAGGGCTCTAGCATGGTGCACATGACTGAATGGTGCACATTGCTGAGGGCTCTAGCATGGTGCACATGACTGAATGGTGCACATTGCTGAGGGCTCTAGCATGGTGCACATGACTGAATGGTGCACATTGCTGAGGGCTCTAGCATGGTGCACATGACTGAATGGTGCACATTGCTGAGGGCTCTAGCATGGTGCACATGACTGAATGGTGCACATTGCTGAGGGCTCTAGCATGGTGCACATGACTGAATGGTGCACATTGCTGAGGGCTCTAGCATGGTGCACGCAACTGAATGGTGCACGCAACTGAATGGTGCACGCAACTGAATGGTGAACGCAACTGAATGGTGAACGCAACTGAATGGTGAACATTTTGCTGAGTACTTCATTGTTAGCCACAGACCAGAGCTGTCTGGGAGCATCATCAGGAGTCTAGTGTCTGCATGCTCTCATAGACAGCATCCCCAGTCATGAGGAAATCAATCCTGTCTGGTCTTTTGTGTAATTTATTTGTGAGAAGTAATGATCTTGGTCTGTGCCAATTCATGCAAATATATTACACAATGTTACACACAGCTAAAGAGAATCAAGAAACAACAGAAAGCTGAATATTGTTTAGAGTGAAGACATTGGACATTGTTGGCTTTAATGTAGGGCATATCCTGTATTGGCAGTGATTTTTTTTGCTAAAAATTACAGTCAATTTTCGGCTGCTTCCAAATTGCAAAAATCAATGTTTTTTCCCAAAAAGCTGACCAAAATTTCCCAAAAAAGCCAAAATTTCCACAATCTATAAATAATTCCCAAATTTGCCACTTTTATCAATTAAAACAATCCCAATTTGACCAGACTCCTTTCCCCAAAAATGGCTAGAAAAATCCCTGAACATGCACTAAAATCATATTTATAATGCTTAATTTTTCCCAATTTCATGTTTTTTTCGCACTATGTTTCCCAATTTCATGGTTTATGGCGCTAATTTTCCCAATTCAAATGGCACAGGCTGTAACAAATAAAAGCAAAAAAAATCACTGATTGGACAGTGATGGTAATAGGAGCTGCATCATTCTTAAAGAAAGCTTATGACATACGTGCTGCAGTCTGTCACGCAGCAATGGTAGCTCTGACCAGACTGCGTAACTGCGATGATATGTGATAATGTCCTAAGATGCATTTTCACACTTCACAGCTCATAAAATGAGCTCAAGAGAGGTAGCTTTATATAGTGTCAAAGTCACTGGAAGAATAATGTTGTTAATGGCTTTTTACAGCTTTAATTGATTTGTGATATGTATACAAATAAGCATCAATATATTAAGGTTAATGTTTAATGAGATTGGCTGGAGGTGACCTTCAGACCTTTGGCAGTCAATTCATTTACACCATTTTCAGGTACACCACATTCATAACAATATTGTTCTTTATTGAATTGCTTTGTGCAGTTTTTCACAGTTGACATGTGAAAGGGCTTTTGTTACAATTCCAAAATAAACTTCTTCTCATGGTATACAATACAATATGTCAAGACTTTCAAAACATGAAGTAATTTGATCCATTGATTAGAAATTGAAACACCTTTTAAACATGTAACTTTAATGGTCTGTGTAATGCAATAGGCGATTTTCAATTACTGTTAGAACATAAACTTGATATCTAGTGATTGTATTCCTAAAGCAGGTAGTAAAATAGGTAATTAATTGCTGAAATAACAGAACAATTGACTGTCAATCAAGTGTGCACAAGTCAATCAAGTGTGCACAAGTCAATCAAGTGTGCACAATACATATACATGACCATTAATGTCAAGAACAATTAATGTCACTTATTGGGTCATGTACATAGAGTTCTGGAATTTAAACGGCCAGGCAAGTTCTAAAATTCCATCTACAGAGAGCTATTCATAACTATGAACCTGAATATTAAATATTTTTGTACAAATGAGCTTGTACTTAACAAAAATATTTCAATGAAATAATTGTAATTTCCTAGATATTTGCATGCGTGAGAACTAGGCGCAGAGTTTAGGGGGCTAAAAAGTGTTTAAGCCATGCTTCATATCTGTGTTTCCAAGAAACAGTCTGTCAATGTGAGATGTTATGCTCCATGCTTTTCAGGAAGTTGTACTGTAGAGGAAGATAAACAGTCATTTGTCACCTGATTGCAACACTAAAACCCACAAACCTCTAGGCTTGACATTACTATAGAAGCAGGATTTTATAGACTCCACTTCACAGGCAGATGCTTTTAAGAAAACAAACTATCTGTATGTTTACATAAATCTATATGCAACCATTAAAAGATATTTCAGAAAAAAAAGTAAGGTTGAGGTTTGTGACAGATTTCTTGCACATCAACTGTTTAATTAAACTAAATTTCGCCCCCTTGGTGCAAAAAGGTACCATGTGACATTGCAATTAGAAGCACGTGGTACCTTTTTGCACCAACGGGGCACAATTACGTTATCGTGCTTTCTTGTCTATAGCAGACTAGCAGTAAAGCTTTGTCATAAAAAGACAATGATTGTCAACTTATACAAAAAATTTGAAATTTAAATTGATCTACTTTCCCTATCTAAAATAATCATTGTTCACGTATCTCTTGTAGTGTTTTTCCCAGGAGGGCAAAGGGGCATGGCGCATTACTTTCAAAAAGGGCATTTTAGCGCGCAGTTTAGGCAAAAAAGGGCAAAAACGTTCCATGTTATTCGCTCCACTAAGCAGTTGTGGAAAAAATAACATATAAACAAGCACATTTAATGGTAATAGATGTATTTAACTTACTATGATTTATATTAATATATTTACCTTGCAATGAACATTTAAGTTCCATGCTGTTTCAATAAACTGTACAGCACGACAAACATAATAAAGCAATATATGCATATGAATCTGATTATACACAGATCCACTAACATATAAATGAAACCATGTTTGTCTTATCCCATTTTCTAACAATAATCTCGACATATGTTTAAAATAACATTGCGAGTAAATTGATCTCTAACAATATGCAAACACTCGTTTCCGTGACATACATCCACCGAGTAGATTACAAATAAATAAATTATGTTGTTGCTATCTAAAACTTTTTTATGCATCGTTGATTATCACAGACATTTCATTTTTTCCTTCTTAATGTATAATCTCCATCGTTAGTTCGATTGTTTACGACGTTATTTGCCATTTTTGCCGAGTCACAATTTAATTCTGTATAGTCCGCCATGTTGATAAAATGTCAAATGATGTAAGCGACAGGTGCGCATAGCAACGTTAAATCGTATACGCGATTAGTATTTTGTTAAATTGGTATACGTCTCGGTAATTATTTCAATAATTAGATCTAATTATCTTAAAGACGAAATCGATAAAGAATAAATTTGTTTGTTAATTTAAAAGTAATTATGCGTAAAAAATATGTTTTGATATAACTGAATAATGCATGCAAAGCACAATTGCCACAAGAATAACATCGAGTTTTTCATCAAATGTCTCCGAATTAATGATTATATCGTGGAGGAGTACACATTGCCGAGCGAAAAGTGCGCTTGGTATAACATAGCCTCCGGCATTATTGATTGATACTGACACGGGGTTATTCACGCATGACTAATTCACAGCTTTGGGGCAGCCAGTAAGACCTAATCGAGCACTGTTATAGATTAAATCTGCTCAATTAAATATAGTCGATTAGACGTTGACGCCTCTCGAGTAAATCAAGCACAGTCGGAGCGTCACAGACAATCAAGGAAGCTGATTTTGCGGACCAAGTTAGATCGTAAGGCAAATTTCGTGGCGAAATTTGCCTTTGAAAAAAAGGGCGCGTGGCGAAATTTGCCTTTAAAAAGGGCAGCGTGGCGATCCGGGAGGGCGGCGTGGCTTTTCGCCACGCTAAAATGGCCTGGGAAAAACACTATCTTGTAGTGTTAGTATTATTTGTAGTGTCAGTATTATGGAGCGCTATTCTGTGATGACTGGGCTAAATGCACGTGCATGTGGGTAAAGTGGCGTCCTAGTGATGACTGGGCTAAATGCATGTGCATGTGGGTAAAGTGGCGTCCTAGACTAGCCTGTGCAGTCTTCAAAGACAAATCAGAGACAACACTCTCCGCTTTTATGGACCTTTTCTTTTAAAGTAAATCTCTTCGAAACGAAATTCCAGTTTATGCAGATAGTGTTGTCCCAGGTAGTGTCGTCCCAAGCTAATCTGGGACAACACATAACACACATTCATTAAGCCCTGTTTTCCCAGAATGAGGCACATGTATTGTGTAGAAGGTTACATAAACCATGCTTGCCTGCTGAAAAACAAGCTTGTTATTGATGGTGGTGATGTGTGCCTGCTATTTGATGAGATATTGATCTGTGAATTCCATGAAAGACTCCGTGGAATGTTGTGAATGTCACACCTGGTTCTTTATAGATCCATTTACAATATGGTTACAGACACTTTTATTAACGCCTGGCATTACTGTTTGCCCAACAATCACAGGTAATTTTACAGATTTGAATACTTTTATCTCATAATGGGTTTTATTGATATTGAAGAGTGTTTGTTCCCCCTTCCATTTTCTTTTCAAGTAATCTAATACTTGAGGCATACAGTTTGCAGACATGTTACTTTTAATTGCATTTCCTAGTCTATTGACTTTTATTATATATTTAAAAATGTCTAATAACAGTAATTAAGTTGCAGGATTTTCTATTGTCTTTAATGGAAACACCATTTTGAATAGGCTTGAAATCACCTCAAGTTATTCTCATTATTAGAACACATACTCTTCATCTTGTTAGTACTCATTGTTTAAAACATTCAAGAATCATTAAAATGCCTTGTGTCATGCAAACATCCTATTCAATATGCAGCCAGTGTAGCTTTAGACAATTTCGGCAATCAGGCGGTGTGGTCAGGAGCTACGCTGTTCACTACAAAGTCACGCAAGGTTTCATGGTCTTATTGGTGAACAGGGTAGCTCTTGACCATACTGCGCAGTCCGATCTGGAGCTACGCTGGCCACATATGGCATAAGACCACTTTATGCATGACGTTGCTTAAGCAAAGTAATAACAGCTGTAATAACGGCTGAGCTGTAGATACAGTGAAAAAAATTGCTGGAAAGGAGTTTTTCATGTCATGTGTACGTGTGTCCCCACAAATATGTAAAGTCACATGTATGACAGTGTGACATTTATAATTGCTTGGGGAAACCATGCATGTGAAATTTAATTGACTTTCAAAGGGGAAGGAAGTTTGGTTATTTAATTGTGTTCAATTATAGACTTTTATAAGGAGACCCTTCAACAATTAAGATACAAGAAAAACAATCAAAACGACTTGAGACTGAGAATGGGAATCATCACTGATATAACTATTAACAACATTGAGCTATTTGCAAACTTTAATATTGTTATAATAAACCTGTTACCTAATTTGTTGGCTCTGTTTGAAAATATAAACACTGTTGCTAAGAGAGAATATTAAAGGTGATGTTTGAATAAAAACGATGTATTTTCTTATTTTGTTTGAGACGTGAATATATCACTCACTACACAGTTTATAGATAAGCATGAGAGATAAGGCATCATGTGATGAAAATTGTTACATCAGCCAGGCAGTTTTGCAGCATTCCTGTTTTGCCCAGAAATGCTGATAAATTCCAGTTATCAAGTCTGATCTGGACAGTATCCCAGGCTGCCCTGGTCTAAATCCTGGCTCCACTGTGTAGCAGCAGGAAGCCTTGTAGATTGAAAAACTGGCAAAGAAACCTGGCGCATAAATTAAATATTTCTTTCAAATAACTTTTAGTTCTGGGAAAACAGGACTTAATGCATGTGCGTGAAGTGTTGTCGCAGATTAGCCTGCACAGTCTGCACAGGCTAATCAAAGATGACACTTTCAGCTTTAATGGTATTTTTAGCTCGACTATTATATATGAAATATATATAGTGGAGCTATCCTACTCACCCCGGCGTTTCTGTTCCAATTCGTTCCGTTAGCGTGCAAATGTTAAAGTTTTCGTACTACCCCATTTTTTTTCATTGTCCCTTGACATTGCTTTCATATTTTGCTTAAGCCTGTGTAGACTGCACTGGTTAATCTAGAATCAGACTGTAAGCATATTGATAAGACCCCATTGTCCCAGAGCAAGGTTCAATAACATCATTTCACTGAACTGGAGCTGACTTCAAAACAGTGTTGGAAGTCATTGAAAGTTTCACTTTTCGTGTATTGGACAAATATAGTATTTTTGGGGGATTGTTTCATTGTTGTTGTATGTTTCGCATCCATTAAGGCTGAAATATGTCTCCAATATGTCTGATTTACGATATTTCAGAAATAGTATACTATTCAAATGTGGTGTCAAAATTGAATTTGTTCTCGCCCGTGCAAATATTTTGTTGTACAAATACATGAAACATATTCAATAAATTTTGCTTAAGTATGAGCAATTGGAATATTAAAGATCAGAGATTGTTTGTGCAATCACTGGGGATAAAAGCCCCCCCCCCTCCCCCCCCCCCCCCTGTCACATATGTCATATTAGAATTTAGCTATCACAAAGGATATCTGCATGAAAGGAAACCAGTTTTATAAAAGACCCCTATTGTATAATAAGTATTTTCTCTCCTGTTCGTACAGCTGAAGCTACAACAAAAGCTACAAAATCTAAACATGTTTATTTTCTCAGTCAATCAGTAATAAGATATATGAGCTGGGTGGGCAAGGTCAGTTGGACTACAAATCAGAGGTTTGAGGGGTGTGATTCCCAGCTTAAGCTACACAACTTATGTGGAGATCAGTCTTGAAACGCTTTTTACCTTTTTACGGCCATTTTCCCCTATCTCTGATTCAAGTGGGGCAGTTGTCGGTTACATTCATTAGTATATGCACTTAGCCCTGGTAAACCAGTTTTCCTAGAAAAAGTCTGTCTTTGTTAACTGCCACTGCCAGGGAGTGACTTTAATACTGTTGAAAACAGACATAAATCCTCCTAAATAATCAATACAAACAAAAGATGATATACCGGTAATGTTTTAAGTTAAAAACTTTTTAGCACAGTATCGAAACTGCAGAATCAAATCAATTACTGACAAATTTGTACTGGAGTCCATTGGTTGTACAGTCACATTTATAAAAAAAAATATATATAATTATTAGTCCCCTACCGGTTTCACCGGAGGGGACTTATGGTTTGCGCTCTGTGTGTCTGTCAGTCTGTCACACTTTTCTGGATCCTGCGATAACTTTAAAAGTTCTTAATATTTTTTCATGAAACTTGAAACATGGATAGATGACAATAAGGACATTATGCATGTCATTTCATTTTTTCCTGTGTCAAAAATTCTGGTTGCTATGGCAACAACAAAAAATAAAAAAATCTGACAATGGTGGATCCGGTAGGGGACTTATATTGCTTGGCAATAGTCTTGTTTAAACTCTTATATGCATAAAAAGTAAATTTGTGTTCATATTTTCTAGCTTGCCCTTTTGGGAATCGTCTGCGGAGGGGTAAGTGAATGAAGGGCATGATTCTCAGAGCTTCCATCTGCATTGTGAATATATTTGGCCTTGCATTAGGAACACTGGGCTTAATTCGTGTGTGTTAAGTTTCATCACAGGTTTGCTTGTGCAGAGACTTCCTATAAAAGCCATTATTGTTGTCCTTGATAAGCCAGGCAAATCTGGAATGTCACATGCACATGAATTAAATCCCCTTTTCCCACATCGAGGATTGTATTTTTGTTGCCGTCATTGTCACTATTGAGTGTGCCCAGATTCTGCCTTGCATTCTTTTCTTATGCATGTTGTGTATTCATATATGGAATACTTTTTTTCTCCAATTTCATACACATATGTATGTATCTGATGTTGTTGTTGCTATTATGTGTTGTTTTATTGCCTATAAAACATGTCAGGAGGCAAAGAAGCAAAAACTATTGACGGGCTTGTTGCAGATTGGTGGTAATTTATACTTGTTTAACATGCTTAACTTCACACATAGTAATTATAAGCCTCTTGTACATATTTGCATGTTCAGAGAATGCTTAAGGGAGCCAGGGCCATCTGGAATGTATGATTGCTTAACCAGATGATTTACATCATTGTACATCTCTCAAACATGCAATTGTCTAATTGAATACCCAGCCTTTTATCTAGATGTTAATTGATACTAGATAGTTTCTAATTTGCATCCAGCCCTTGCTTGAAGCTTGTCTTACAGTTCTTTTTTAGAAAGTGTTGCCCACTTTAGTGTGTTCACATGTTGTATTCATCTGATCATGGTTCACTTATTTACCAATTGAAACATACACATACAATCAAGTGGAAACCTCTGTGTATACAGTATAAGTACAATCTTGTGAGAAATGATAAATGTGTGTGAGGGCATCGTGCAAAAATGGGCCTTAGGAAATAACTCTGCATTTTAGCTCCTTATATGCCTATCCATATAACATGATCAGGAATCGTAATGCTGATTAACCCATTTATGCCTAGCGTCGAGAAAAAAGGCTTTGGAAAACAGCGTAGACCCAGATGAGACGCCGCATGATGCGGCGTCTCATCAGGGTCTGCACTGTTTACTTTAAGGAATTTCTGTAAGAAATATTCTAAATATAGAAATAAATATACTAGACATCCCTAATTTTGGAAATATATTGAACCAATTTAGAAGGATGGGAGAGTCCACTAGGCATAAATGGGTCAAGACCACACAACTTTGTGTGGCTATAGCAGACGGAGTTATTGAGGCTACGCTGACCTTATTATGTTATTAGACCCATTTTCTCTCAACCTAGCTGGTATTGTTTTACATATCTCGAAACTAATAAATTATGCAGGAATCCAAACATGTCTCTTAGGAAATCCCAATTGGAAACATGTACATTTCCTTGTCTTACTGTGTTAACACGATATTTATTGTAGACTGATGAGTTGCATTACGTCCTTTTTAATCAGGTTTTAATTATTTTAATTGCTTTTTATGATGTTTGTTAAGTTATTCAGTTTAGGTTTCAGTACATTTATAGGAAAAATATTTGCCAAGGCTCAGTTTGTTTAGGTTAAATCTCGATTAAAATTAAAGCAAATTAAATATGCATTCAATGATATTGATTTATGTGACAAGTCATTTCAACTAAATGTATAGACATGCATAATTCTGAAATGCTGTATGTCAGTAAATGTTCTTTAAAACATTCTGCCAATGTCAAAGCGTGCAAGAAAATTTGAAGGCTGTGTATGAGTAATTTGTAAAACATGGTTTTGTTTTATGAGTCATTGTTTAAAAATAATAATGAGGCATCATTCACATGTACATGTAAAGGGAAGTAAATCTTCCTGGTTCATTTAATTTTGCAGAAGTGAAGCAACTCCTACATGAATTCATTACTGCATGCTACAAATGAGCTTTGCTCTGTTAAAAGGGGGTTTAATGTATGCACTTTAAGCATCAACACAGATTAGCCTGTGCAGTCAGCACAGTCTAATCAGGTATGACACTTTCCTCTATTATTGCATTTATTGTTTAATGTAGGTCTCTTCTTAGTGAGACTCCAATTTAGGCGGAAAGTGTCGTCCCAGCATGATTAGCCTGTACAGACTGCACAGGCTAATCTGGGACGATACTTTACACACCTGTATTTAACCTCATTTAACCTCATTTCATCACTGCATGGTACATGTGCTGTGTTCTGCATCCAAAGCGTGCAGCTTGCATGACAATGGTGTTGTTGAAGACATGCAATGACATGCAATGAAAGAATGACACAAAGTGCATGTTTTCTTTCACAGTAATTTCTGATTTTTTCTTGACTTCCCTTCTTGAAAGTTATTACAAAGTAATCTATAGCTTCTTTTGATATTTTTGCATATATTGTACCATATTTCAAAATAGATAAACTCAACTATTTGTGAAATCTTTAATCTTGTGTACTTCAAACAAAAAAACGACAATTATTTCTGCAACATTAGCATATAGTTTGTTTGTGTTGGACTCCTTCATTCCATAATTAATTATTAAAGCCATACATCTGTTAATTTTACATTGTTTAAATTAGCCTTGTTTCGGGAAAACTGGGCTTAATGCATAATCTGCAGAGGCTAATAAGGGACGATACTTGTGCTTTAACCCATTTATGCCCAGTTGACTCTCCCATCCTTCTAAATTGGATCAATGTATTTCCAAAATTAGGGGTATATTTATTTCTATATTTAGAATATTCCATAAAGAAATTCATTTCAGCAAACAGCGCAGACCCAGATGAGACGCCGCATTATGCGGCGTCTCATCTGGGTCTACGCTGTTTGCAATGTCCTTTTTTCAGGACGCTAGGCATGAATGGGTTAATGTATTTTTTGTTTAAAGGAAGTCTCTCCTTAGCAAGAATCCAGTTTAGGCAGTGTTGTCCCTGATTAGCCTGTGTAGTCCGAGACAACTCTATATGCACATGCATTAAACGAAGTTTACCCAGAGCAAGGCTTGTATGTAATGATATAAACATGTATTATAAAAAATGAATATATGATTTGATTTATATTTGTTTGTCAACACCGGACTACGGGAAAGATTTAGGGTCACAAAACAATAGGGTGTTTATAATTAGCGGATGGGTGGTATTTTTATATATTTTCCAAGAATTTTTTAAACAAAAATCAATTAAATGATTAAATTGTTCTCTAAAATTCTTGTACATTGGTTTTAAGACACTGTCTGTCACATATCTTTATCAAGTTGTATTAATAATTAATGGAAAATCGTTCTGTTTAAAATGTATTTATGTGGTTTCTTTCACAATCAAACTATCTTTTAAAGCTTGAAATATCTTTACAAAATGTTAGATCACTTTATTGCAATTTAAAAAAAATAAGGCGTTAGCTAATCATGTTCAAATAAACTTTTAAAAGAGTATTTAATAAATATGGGCTTGTTGTTTAATCATGTACCATTGGAATTTGTTCTTGATCTTTCCATACCTCACACATTATTACATAACCTTGAAGCTGGACATGTTTTTATATTTAATAATTTATCTCTGCTTATTGACAGATAAGAGCCAAACTGTTGTAGCTGCCTTCAATT
Source organism: Dreissena polymorpha (assembly GCF_020536995.1). Lineage (NCBI taxonomy): Eukaryota > Metazoa > Mollusca > Bivalvia > Myida > Dreissenidae > Dreissena > Dreissena polymorpha. Next base: position 5,973,053 of record NC_068358.1, read on the forward strand.
TCTACAACAATAACAGTAGTTCTGAGCTCAACCATTCCTTAACTCAGTGCTGGAACCAAATTTTGAAGGCCTTTGCAAACAGTTTGGATCCAGATGAGACGCCACAGAACATGGCGTCTCATCAAGATCCAAACTGTTTGCTATTCTGATAGTATTCTTTGAAAAAATAAAGAAAATGCTAATTTTAGAAATTCTGGAGATGACGTTTTAGCAGACGACAAATTTCCCAGCATGCAAAGATTTAAAGGGTATCACATGGTATCTTGCAACGCTATAACTACACATGTCACTGATACCCCTGTTTTTACAGGTGAGCGTGTCATCCGGTACAACTCAGAGGACCTGTCTGTTGACATCCTTGTGAACCCCCAGGCAAAGACCGTTGCCTTGGCTACACAGACCCTTCTGGCCACGCCCAGCAAGCACAAGCACATCATATATGCTGGACTCTCCTATGCGGTAAATAGACATTAACAGTTGAGCCTCAATCTGGGAACTTGCGGCTTGAGGCATGTGTGTCAAGTGTTGTCCCAGATTAGCCGTAAAGAGTTTTACGTTGAGAGATACAACCTTCAAATGAGAAGTACAATAAAAGTGTAAAGTGATGTCCCTTATTAGCTTGTACAGACTGCACAGGCTTATCTGTGACAACACTTTACACACATGCATAAAGCCTGGTTTCCCCAAAACAAGACTCATTATTTTTGTCAGTCCTTCTGAATTAAAATTTTGATTCTTTTCTATATGGCAGCCAGGGAGCAGTGTATTCTAGGCAGGCAAAGTTAGATAACTCTGGCGTGCATTTTGACAGAATTATGTGCCCTTTTTGTACTTAAAAAATTGCAAATTTTGGTTAAGTTTTGCGTTTAGTTCCACTTTTCTCAGTAAGTATCAATGCTATTGCATTCAAACTTGGTACACTTACTTACTATCATGAGGGGACTGGGCAGGCAAAGTTAGATAACTCTGGCATGCATTTTGACAGAATTATGTGCCCTTTTTATACTTAGAAAATTGACAATTTTGGTTAAGTTTTGTGTTTAGGTCCATTTTATTCCTTAAGCATCAAAGCTATTGCTTTCATACTTGCAACACTTACTAACTATCATAAGGGGACTGTGCAGGCAAAGTAATGTAACTCTGACTGGCATTTTGACAGAATTATGTGCCCTTTTTATACTTAGAAAATTGAAAATTTGATTAAGTTTTGTGTTTAGGTCCACTTTATTCCTACAGTATCAAAGCTATTGCTTTCATACTTGCAAGATTTATGAACTATCATAAGGGGACGGTGCAGGCAAAGTTATGTAACTCTGACTGGCATTTGGACGGAATTATGGGCCCTTTATACTTAGAAAATTGAAAATTTGGTTAAGATTTATGTTTTGGTCACTTTACCCCTAAAGTATCATAGATATTGCTTTCATACGCAAACTATCATAAGGGTACAGTAAAAGGACAAGTTGCATAACTCTGGTTGTCATTGTTACGGAATTAGACTTAGTCATTTTGTGTTTCGATCCACTCGAAGTATCAAGGCTATTGCTTTCAAACTTCAAATACTTACATGCTATCATGAGGTTACTGTACCTGGCAACTTGAATTTTACTTTGACCTTTGAATGGACTCTCAAGGTCTTGCTAAAATTGCCATAACTTCTTTATTTATGATTAGATTTGATTGATACTTTGATGAAACTACTTTACCTGACATACCACAATAGACCATAAATATCATCTCACAAATGAGAAGTACTTTTTTGGAAGATAATGTGCTTTGTGATTGAAAATGAGAGTCCCTTCACCTTTAAAAAGAAAATAGATGAGCGGTCTGCACCCGCAAGGCGGTGCTCTTGTTTTCTAATATGGCTATAGTGAAACCTTGTTACACTCTAAAAATGAAACTTTCTCGTGTTTGAAAATTCTTCCGGTTTGTTGTAAAACATGGCCACCGGGGGGGGGGGGGGGGGTCAACAAGGTCAATAAGTCGAAAAAATATAAACAAATAATACTTAAGAAGTCACTCTGTTGGTTCAATCTTCATGAATCAGCTCGCACTTCTTCAGAATAGTCTAGTTCATTTGGGTATCAGGTAGCACCTTAGAGCCAATGGCCTTCTTGTTTAGGGAGTTATTTCCCATCGAATAATAACACAAAAAAACTACATGTACAAAGTGCATCATTACGGTGCATCCCTCATTTTCACTCATATTCTTGTTACTGGGGGACAAAATGTGTTAGATCTAGTGGTTAAAATGCTGCTGCTGTGATTTGACCCTTTTAATATGCGGCTCATTTGTTCCTGCACTCTTATGGAAAAGTAAGGCTGGTTAGCTCAGATGGAAGTGCTGAGGACTACAAATCCAAGCATTCTGATTTTGATTCTGCAATAATTGTGTAACTGTTGGTAGCGCAAAACATCAATTAAGTACGGTTTAGGGTTTTATTAATTAAATTGTTGTAAGGCTATCATCTGTTGGTGACATATAGAGATTGCAATGTTCTCATTTCTTTTTATGCCCCCGAAGGAAGGCATATAGTGATCGCACTGTCCGTCTGTCTGTTACACTTTGCGTTTAGGTTTCGAAAAATGCTCATAACTCCTATGTCTCTTCGGATGTAACATTCATATTTGTTACGCATGTGTATATGGAGAAGGCCTTTTAATACGCACACAAATTTTGACCCCTTTGACCTTGACAATGAATTGAGGGTCCGCTTTTAGGTTTCGAAAAATGCGTTTAGGTTTCGAAAAATGCTCATAACTTCTATCAAAGCGTTTATCAGGGGCATATGTCATCCTTTGGAGACAGCTCTTGTTCTTCTCTCTTTTATGGTATACAATCTCATTTCTTTGATGTTTTCTAAGCAGATGTTTGTTTTTCAGTGATAAGGTTTTCTTAAACTTGTGAACTTGTGTGGCTTCATTATTGCTGACAGATTATTAATAGATCAGGGATGATTACCATAATCATTGTTTGTATTAACTAGAAATCTTCATCTTGAATACACAAAATGTGGGCATATCCCAAGTGTCCTCCCTTCGGATAAAAGAACAACTTCTGAATAATGTACAGACTCAACAGATGTTGGATCTGTGCCCAATCCTATATGAGACATGTATTGTCTGTTAAATTATTGATATTTATATGGAAAGCTAGAGGAAAGACATACAGTACATGTATTCTATAAGCAGTATGCCTAATAAGTTAGTGTGCTGATAATGGACAGGAGCCATAAATGAGCATTGTTTTTAACAAATGTGGGGAATTAATAGCTGTCTGTATTTTTTTTTCAAAAAAGACAATTGAAAAAAAGAAAAAGAAAAAAAAAGAAACCAATAACAATGCTTTTTATTTCATAATGCTCATTTAATTCTTCTAAAAAATCAAATACTAATGCATGTTTTTGCATCTTAGAAATCTTTTTTCTTTTGTTTTCATGCATAAATATAGACAAAATGTATGGCCGCAGTCTGCAATCTTACAAGAATAATCTTCAATATGACATTAATCATTTTTAGGGAACAGGAGCCTGGGTACTGCAAGATGATATCTTCACTTTGGACGACTTTGCTCACGTTGCCAAGGACTCAGACGTTGAGAACTCCCTGCGCCAACAACACGGTGCGAGCCTTCACATCGTCACCAGTGCCGAGGGGGGCTGGTCTAACGGGCATGTCAACAAGGCTGACTTTGCCAAGCTGATCAACGTGACCTTGAACCCACCGGACAAGGCAGACACCCAGCACGGTGTCATGCAGTTTGTCGCCTACATTAGTAACTTTGTTAAAGTCACTGAGCTCAATGATTTAATGAGATCCTCTGATTTAGTTGGCACTATCAAATTTTCGGGTCCAACACTGTATATTTTCCCAAGTTGCCAGGGTGATTCTGCACTCTTTGGGATCAATGGATTTAACATGCTTATCAATGGAGGGTACAGCAGGAAGTCCTGTTTCTGGGACTTCTCCAGGCATCTGGAGAGAGTCGATGCTGCTTTGGTTACACATCTTGGACCTGATAACTTGTTTGGCTTGAAGTCACTTCTGCAAAGGAAAAGCATGGAGAAGATTCAACCAGACATTGGGTTCATGTTTGTCAATTCTTCAGATAAGATAAAGGCCCATACTGAGTCGGAAGAAGTGAAGGAAGAAACTCTTCAAATAAATCTGGCAGAAGAAGGAAACAAACTGATGCAGTTTGCGCGACAGATTGGGCAAACACCACACCCAGTTACCAGATCTGTGTCTGGTCCCACTCCAGAGCCGATCAACCTGTACCACAAGATAGGCATTGGTTCCCTAGACATGTATATCCTCAACCCAATCACAGACAGCAAAGAGCTGAAGGACTTCTTTCAGCAATGGAACCAGAAGGTTGCTCACTTCGGATCAAACCAGCATCTGCCTCTTCCTAACATTTTGTCAGTCTGTGCTCTGCTGGTTTGGAGGCCAAGCGACCCAAACACTAACATAACTCGAATCTTCTTTCCTGGGAATGCCCCTCAGCATAAGATCCTGGAAGGACTTGAGAGGCTGAAGACCTTGGACATCCTGAAACATGCTACTTGCACTAAGACCAGCCTTCTTTCAAAGCCTGCAAAGAAGCCAGCGACTGTAAGTACAAAGCCTCCAACTAAACCAAAGGTTTCACCAGCAACAACTCCACGAAATGAAACTCCGATTGAAAAGCCCAAGAAAGAAGTGGCCCCAAAAGAGGTGAAGGAAGTGGCACCAAAGGTGGCAGCAGCCCCCAAGCCCAAACCTGCACCTGCAATGCCGAAGGCCAAGAAGGAAGATGTTAACAAAAAAGCTTCAAAGACACAGGAAGCAAAACCTGCTCCTCCTAAAGCAGAAAAGGTAACAAAGTCAGCACCACCTAAAGCTGCACCTGCAAAGACATCAAAGACATCTACTCCATCAAAGAGTTCTGCTAAGAGTTCAAGTTCATCCTCTCCCAAGCTTACATCTTCCCCAATAAAAGGACCTGAGAAAAAGGAAGTTGTTGAGCCACCCAAAGAGCCATCAGCAGATGTTGAACCTGAGGCTACCGTGAATGAAACTGAAAACCTTGTTGATTTATCATCTCATGAGAATGGCCATGAAGAATCACATACTGAAACAGAAGAGGAGCAGACCCCAACCTCTCAACAAGATGAAGAGGAGTCTGCAGCTAATGAACATCAGGATGAAGAAATAGAACCTCATTCTTTCACTGAACCGACAGAACCTGAAGAAGAATCTGGACATGGTGCCATGGACCGTCAAAAAATGAGAGATTTGGGCATTTATGATGAAGATGAAAGCATTGATGACAAACAAGGGGAGGAGGAATACCGCTATGAGGACAGAGAGCAAGGAATGTATGGTGGAATGGCTGATAGCATGCATGAGGACCTGATGGGGGGATTTAATGAATCAGGCAACACAAGGAAGGGATTCCAAGAGGATTTAATGACTGGAAGCATGCATGAAAGTATGTATGACAACAATTCACCATTTGATGGTCCTGTAAATACGGAAAACGGTGGAACAAACTTAGATGATCTTATGACACCTGAAGATGAAACATCGGAGGAAATTCAACCACAGGCTCTTCCTGAACCTGTTGCCTATCCACCAGAGAGCTATGGTCAAGAACCAGACCTGATTCCTGTGATTGCTGCTAAGGAAGAATCTCTTTTAGTTGAACATGGAGGCATTCCACAATGTCATGAACCAGATTTGGTCCCTGTCAGTCAAGATCTAAAAACTGAAAGCTTGGGTGAAGATACAACAGCTGATGTAGCTGATACACCTGATGAAGCTAAAGGATTTCTTGATCAAGATGATACACCTGATGAAGCTAAAAGATTTCTTGATCAAGATGATGGGATAGTTGATTCTGAAGAAAAAGATATAGGGAAAGATATTGAGAATGATGTAGCACAGACAGAAGAAACAATTGAAGATGATGACAATCTTAAGAAACAAGAAGAAGAGGTCACTCATGAAGAAGGTAGAGATAATGAAGCATACAGATATGAAGATGAGGAATTGGCAAAGGAAGAAAACAGCCTGAAGGATTCAGAAGAAGAAATAGAATGTGGAGTTATTGATGATGTGGTGAAACCTGAATCTAAAGTGGTAGAAACCTATGATGCCATAGATGAAATGATTGCAGTACAAGATGAAGAATCTGAAGAAATGTACAGACCCAAGAGTCCAGAACCAGTTGAACAGGAAATGTTTCCAGAGGAATGCAAACTTGAAGAAACCCCTGCTTCAGTAAATGAAGTCGGATGTATTGGCAACACGGAAATGGAGAGGCCACACATACCTGTAGATAATGAAGATGAACTGGACAAATCTGACAGTGATGCTGAACAACCTGAAATGATCAACGAAACCAATTTTTCACAACAATTTAGCAAAGATGATGAATCAAATAGGGCTAGAACTCCAGACTCTGAAGAAGAAAGAGCAGAGAGCCCAGATTCCCAAGAAGGTGCAGAGGACCTTGTTAGATCATCAGTTGAAAGAGATGAGCAAAGGTCAGACAGTCCAGTTGATGAAGAAAATGGTGAAAGGGATAGTATGGAAAGAGAATTTGAACCAAGTGATAGCGTTGAAAGAGAGGAAGAAACCAGAGAAAGCGTTGAAAGAGAGGACGAAACAAGGGACAGCCTTGAAAGAGAGCATGAAACAAGTTTTGCCCGTGATACAGAAGATAGGGATAGTATGGAAAAAGATGGACCAGTTGGCCATTCGTCAGGACAAGAGGAAGAACAGAATGAAAACCAGGAAGGGTCTTACGAAGATGAAAGTGAAGAAACAGAAGAGACAGATGATGATGAGGATGATGAGGAGCAACAAAGTAGTAGTTATGACCAGGAAGAGAACACCGATGAAAAGTGCTTGATTCCAGAAAATTTGAGTAACCTAAAGTATGTTGCGGAAGAAAAGCCACAGGAAACTGATCTGTTGGATGCTCCTACACAGTATGACCAACCAACTGATAGTATTTTGACTCCAGAATCAGAATACACCTCTGCTAGTCATGGAGGACAAATTGGGTATCACGAGATGGGAGATCAAGATGAGGACTCTGCTGAAGGTTTCGAAATGAGGCAAGAAAGTCCTGTAGAACAACAGACAAATCCTTTTGGGGATCGTTATGATCAAATGGGAAAAGCGAGTAATTCCTCTAATCCATTTGATTCATATGACCCATCATATTCAAACCCATATGATGGCTTCGGTGGTTTTCATCAGCCTGGAGCGCACAATTCCCAGCATGAAGATGAGGAAGAAGAAGAGCATGGTGGTCCTGCCTCATTTGACCCTGTATCTGAATGGGGGCGTCCCATGGGCCTTCCATCACCACCACCTCCTGATGCTAAACCAGCTGAAGGAAAACCAGCTTCTGTAGCTACAAAGTCTCCAAGACCAAAGTCAGCCCCTAAAAATGATGCTGCAAAGAAACCTGAATCAGACAAAGAGAAGAAAATACCCGCTAAGAAACCTGCTGCTGCTGCTCCTAAACCAGCAGCCAGTAATGGAGTCCCAGAGAAATCCAAGACTTCTAACTTGAATTCTACACGCTTATCAACTGGTGGCAATCCCAACGCATCCAGGCTATCCATGGGCGGAAAGACGACTTCTAATCCACGACCAACATCGGCCCCGGCGAAACCAGCTGAGGAGAAACCTAAAGTCAACGGAACCAACACCAACAAGAGGCCAGCAACAGCAACTGCTGCAAGCACTAAGACAGCAGCGGTCGCACCGAAGATGCCCCCATTGCCAGCTTTCAATTCGTACTATGTGGATCTGACGTACATCCCCAACCACGGGAACACTCACTACAGTGACGTGGAATTTTTCAAACGTGTGCGGGCCAGATACTATGTCCTGAGTGCACTGTCTCCCAACAAACAGATTCTTGATGCCCTTCTTGAAGGAAAGAGCACATGGGAAGACAAGTCCTTGCCTGTTACCATCATACCAACGTATGAGAACGATACCCTGATATCATGGAATACCCTCCATAAGGACAAGATGGCTGAAATGAATATTGATATCGCGCCGTCTGCAAGCCGGTGTACCGTTCAACTGCATGATACCGAAACCGGATTGTCTGCTTACAGACTGTTGTTCTAGTCACTGTGCTTTGTGGACATTATTTTGCTTAAAGCAGTTGTTTCAACTTTAAAAGTGTTCTCATCCATTCTTTTTCATGAGATGATTACATACCAGTAATTATGAACTGATTTCAAGATCAGAATGGGTTGTTTCAAGGACAGTTTTGACTTTTTTTTTCTTTTAGATGAGTTGATGGTGAAATACATTTAATTGGATGGGGACTGTTCTGCATTTAACATGTGATATTGTTGGGAACAATAGAGAGTTAAAGGTCAGTTTTTTTACATCTGTTTGAACATTAACACAATTCTGAAGTGACGTGTACAGCTATTTGTGAGCAAACACTTGGAAAGCTGACTGCCCTTTATTTCTGCATGAAGTTTTTTTTTTATTTGAAAACTATTTTGTCTGATAGCAAAATGAAAAAAAAGTTAAACAAAACCTGTTGTAATTCTTTTTATTGTAGGCATTAGATATAATTCATACTCCTTGTCAACTGTATAGTCAGTATTCCATGTGTATTTATATTAAAATTATGTGGTATCCATTTTTCACCTGCTCTGCATTGTATAGGTATATACATGTTTTGTTGTAAACTTTTGTCATTATTTTTGCATTCATTTTCATTATTTTGCACGTGTAAATTTTTATGTTAATTTTGTTCTAATACTTTTTTGATTAAAATACACTGTTTCGTGTCCAAGAAGCTTGGCTTTTTCTATGCTTATTCTTTAATTGCATAATTGCATTCTTTTAGTAAAAAAATCTGGCCAAAGATGACATAAACCTTCACAAAACAATAGATATGTAATTCTTTGCATACTTATGTAAGCGTATTTTGTGATTTTCGTTTTTTTCCCAATGAAGGGGAATTGTTAAAAAATAATAATGTAATTTAGATGGAGCATAATTATATGTTGCTCTTAATATCAGTATAAAAACTGTCTTGAAACTTGCCAAGATTTACAATTTACAACTTTCCTGTTGGATTATTAAAAGCCATGTTGTAAAATATACTGGGATATTGGGGATGAATGAATGCTGTGCTACAGAAAAGTGCCTGTATGAATATTGCGCAATGCTTCAAGTCTGGAAGACCATTAACTTTGGTTTTGTAAAGTTTTGGAAAATTAATGGACATGCTTTTTTAATGCACTTGAATATGGGTTTTGTTATAATAGTGATAGTGGATGATTTTGAATTTGATACTGAATGCAACAATAAATGATCCTTTTCATTTCGTTCAGATTGTCTCACATTATTTTCGCAAATTTATGTTCAATTCAATTGCTCAGTTAGATTTGTTTTGCTAAGCAAATAATGTAAAACAATAACGCATTGCCTTGTGTTAGATATGCAGTGCGAACACTGATGTGTGATATTTATAGTAAAAGGATCAATTTTGTAATGGTAGATTTGAAATGATTGGAGAAATGCTCCTACTGATCAGATGACATTGTTGATGCTATTGTTTATGAAAGGATGTAGGTTATTAAAATTTATAATTGAGCTTCACTGTGGGAAAATGGGGCTTAATGCATGTGCACGTGGACTGCTGTATTTCGACCATTAGAAAATCTGAAATGCAAAGTGCAGATTTGGTGCATTGGGATGAAAATTGTTGAAGGACATTTGTGGGTTTGAACGTTGTAGTTAGACTTATATTATTTGTCAGATATATTATATACAAATATTATATTACATGATTATGGTTGAAGTAACATAATTGTAATACAAGTATAAGCATTGTATACCATTTACTTGTAGTCTTGAGGTATCATTAGAAACACTTAGAACACAGAAATCAACAAACTGAAGATCAGATCTGACAGTCAAGTGCAATATTATGACTAGTTCTAATGACAGATTAACAGATTGTATGCACGCACAATGATTGCATAAAATATTTGGCTAATCAGAATATGCTAACTATTTATTCACAACTATCAATATTCTGTCTGTAACATATTCAAATGAGTTTTCGTTGTACAGCTATGACACTGTTAAATTACAAGGGATGCTATTTTCACTGATACAATACTATGGGAATATGTTGACAATGCTTAACATGGTGTAATTGTATAAACAGTAGGAAAACAGAGGCTTTATATTTGCTTGAATCATTGTAAACTCTAACTTTTGCATGTTTTATAACAAACAAAAAAAAAGCTTTTTTTTATATTACACAAACATTGTTAGTCTTATGTCACCATTATTTATACCCACTGATTATTTTCCAGTTTAAAAAGTTTGTTGTTTATAAACTATTGCAATCTTTGACATATGTTGAGTACAAGAAGTTAACAATCTAGTCATTGAAAATTCACTGGAACATGTTGCTGTTACTCTGTTGCAAATTTACCCTAGGTAATTCAGTTGATTTTTATTGGTGTATACTCAAAAATCTAGTGCTATCAATCAGTTTATGGAAAGCAATATGTTAATATATCAAATCCTTTATGATACAATCTTATGTTGTTAGCTTTGTCATAAAGGCATCATAGTTGCTTTCAGTGACACATCTAACTAAGCCTTGAATCGTTGTGTTCTTTGCACTCAGAATAGTGTCCTTTTCAAGTGTAGATATTTTATATTGTGACTGTGCTTTATCTTTAGATGTTGATATTTATAATAAATAATGTGTAAACATTTTATTTCAATGCCTTACAGCAAATAGAAATGTTTTGAGAAGTTTACAGAGCTTTTGAAATGATTTTGTATTAAAGTTTTTTTTTGTTTTTTTTTTACAGAATACTGCTAGGACACATTTTTATTTGTTTATAAAGTTTTCGTATTTTGACAAAGATATTGTCACAAAAACAATCTTTACACAAATATTTATATGCCGCTATGATTATTATTGTGCTTACTAAATGTGAACAATCTTTTCTTTGCATCATTGTTTTTTGTCATTGCCAGAATAAAAAAAGAAAAAGCCATTTAAGTGTTGATAGTTTATTGTGAGATTAAAAAACAATTATATAAAAATGTGCTTTAATTTGTTTGTATTGCATACATTTTGGGAGTAGTTTTCAATTTTGTCCTTGATTTTGCTTCTAATTATTACTATTATTATTTCCAGCTTTACCATCATTTTGTCTACATGCAAAGCATTAAAATACAAGTGATTTAAGGAGAATGTCTTGTTACATTCCATCAATAACATCACACTTAATTATTGTTGAATACTTGAGGATATGCTTTAGTGATATCGTACGTACATGTGATTTATCGACTGTACATACACAGATATGTGTACATGTACACACACAGATATGTGTACAAAGTCCTACACCACTGAAAATGGTTAAAAAAGGTGTCATTTTGCAGTCCTGCATTCTTCATGCACCTTTCTGAATATAATTATGGACATTACTATAAATAATATTCAATATTCTTTATAGTTATGTCCATAATTATATTCAGTAAGGTTTCTTAAATGATTGTCCTTATTAATAAAGTCGGAATTACTGGCAGTTTTCACACCGCTATAAAGTGGCGATAACTTTTTTTTTGGCCAGTGAAACCCCTGATATTGGACATATGAAATCACCAAGCCATGATTTTTATCTAGAGATAAGCACAATTTGGCCATAATTGCATAAAATGTCGTCTATTCTTATCATATGAGTTGCGCTCTGTGAAAAAGGATTTAATGCATGTGTGCAAAGTGTTGATCCAGATCAGCCTGTGCAGAATGCACAGGCTAATCAAGGAAGACACTTTCTGCTTTTATGATATTTTCTGTTTAAAGAAAGTCTCTTAGCAAAAATCCAGTTAAGGCTGAAAGTGTCATCCCTGATTAGCCTGTGCAGACGGAACAGGCTAATCAGGAAAGACACTTGACGCACATGCATTAAACCCTCTTTACAGAGCACAGCCCATATGGATTCCATCTTCAATATTATGTATTGTACATTATACTTGATGACGTCCTGCAGACACTAGCATTGAGAGACAACTAAGGCGTGGCTATTGATTAATTGCTTGACAACTGCTTTTAGTATGCAGATATGGCTAGGCAAGCACATCGTAATAAATCTACATATTGCTGTATGCTGAAAACTACTCAATAACTACATATGTAGATAGTCCTTGATTTGGCTTCTGACTAAATCAGTGCCCTGCCTTTCAGTTTTACCATCATTTGGTCTTGTGCAAAGCATTAAAGACATAGGTAAATGAAGAAGATGGCCTCGTTTTATTCCAGTATGGATAAAATCACACTTATATATAGTTGCTTACTTGAGAATATGCTATGGTGATATCGTAAATACATGTGACAGATCCACTTTACATGCGAAAGTTTACACAGCTTATGTGTACAGGTTCTGCAACACGAAATATGATAAATACCCCATATGAGCCGTGCTTTGTGAAATAGGGGTTTAATGCATGTGCACAGAGTGTCATCCCAGATTAGCATGTGCAGCGTGCACAGGCTAATGGGAGACGACACTTTCTGCCAAAACTAGATTTTTGCTAAAAAGAGACTTTCTTTAAACAAAAATATCATTAAAGCAGACTGCCTAGGCTAATCTGGGACGACACTACGCACATGCATTAAACCCCCTTTTCACAGAGCACGGCCCATATGAATACAGTTATGGACATAACAATTATAAATAATATTGGACCAAAGCACGAATATTATCTAAGTGCAGAATAGCGCAATGAGGCCATTATTGCATGAAATCTCGTCTGTTCTTGTTCTATGGATTCCATCTTCTATAGCAGGTATTCTGCATTAAACACGATGCTGGCATTTAGACATGAATACATTCCTTTGGGAAGGGGGGGCTGTTGATAGACTGGTTGACAACAGCTTCTAGTATGCATATATTAATAGATTGTGAAATTCCTAGATTATGAATCGCCCAATGTGCAACAAAACAGTGTTTACAGCTTAAATTGGTTTTCTTTTGCCATTGACAGCTCATTGAATCTGTAAAAACGCCTGTTGTTTGTGCATACAAACCCTTTGGTGATATGGGTATGTACTGATGTACTGAAGAGAATTATTGCCCCCACCCCCCTGTTTAAACTGATCACACATGAAGTCGACACAAAATAACTCCAAATAATTTATTTTTTATCTTCAAGAAAACATTTGGTGGAACAAGCTGGTACATGTTAATTATGGTAAGCTTTTCAAAAGAAGTCTAAGCTGACAAAGTCTTATCTGCTTCTATGTTTTAAGACCACAGAGAATTCTAATTAAAGTTGATGTTAAGTAGAATAATACCTATTTGCTAAAATATTAAAAGATTACTTTTTATAACAAATTATCCATACATTTATTATGTCTTGTTTTTCCTCCATAATGTGCAAACTGCACTAGCATATACAAGTTTTGCTGCTGGATCTACATTGTATCTATAAAAAAAATCAGTACCTTCATTTTTTTACAAAGTTGGCAAATGATGAACTGTTCTAATTAACTTATGTCAATAATATAACTTGTGTAAAAATATTAATCATTTCTTTAGTAAAAAATAAACTGATTGATTATTTTCCTGTAAGTGAGACAGATATAATTCTGGGATCTTCCATATACCAATTTCTTTTGATCATATTCTTGCTTATTGAAAAAAAACATAGGATAACTTGAAAAATGTTTCAAAATCTGAAATACAACATGTATTACAAAGCAACAAGCTCTTTGCTCAACAAAGAAAACTAATTTTACTCTAATATGTAAAAGGTTTTTTAAATAGTTTTTCTAGATTTTAAAGTTACAACAAAATACATAAAATGAATGTTCCTTTTTCAATACATACACAATGTAACGATTAAACAAAATATTTAGACCATCTCGAACATTATATAAAAAAAATCAAGAACATTTAACCATTTTTTAAATAAGTGTTTTTAAAAAATCACACATTGTGAAGACCTGAGTATCATGACAGAATGTGTTATCATTTTAGATGTTCTTCAAACCATGTGCTAACATAGATAACATGAGATCATCAGTTGTTATTATAAATATCCATTATCACATAATACATCATAAAACAAAACTGTATTTTAAGTCTGTTTTTGCAGGGTTCAACATTAACTTTTTTGACCACAAGTATGAATGATGGAATCATTCAAAAATGGCTTTGACCACAAGTATGAATGATTTAACCACAAGTATGAATGATGGAATCATTCAAAAATGGCTTTGACCACAAGTATGAATGATGGAATCATTCAAAAATGGCTTTGACCACAAGTATGAATGATGGAATCATTCAAAAATGGCTTTGACCACAAGTATGAATGATGGAATCATTCAAAAATATGAATGATGGAATCATTCAAAAATGGCTTTGACTACAAGTATGAATGATGGAATCATTCAAAAATGGTTTTGACCAAAAGTATGAATGATGGAATCATTCAAAAATGGCTAAGAGTTGAGAAATACATTTTGGAAAAAGCTGGCTCAATTGTGTCCTAACTTGAAGTGAAGAGCACCTGGAAAACTTTCTGTAAACAAATCTTACAAACCAATCCAAGCATCATTTCTGCAGTATGCATGTATCTTATATTACATTAATTTTGTATATTAAAGGTTTTTCAGTAAAAACTGTGACATTTTCATTATAAATGACTCGGTCGTATTTCGGATAGTTTTAACTTAATAAACCCAAGATTTTTTACACATGACAGTTGGCGATAGTCACATATGAGATTTACTAAATTGGAATTACTTTTACAATACATAGTCATTAGGTTTCCCTTAAAGTAAACACTGTTGTGTCATCGCAAATAGTTAAACAAGCAAATGAACATACACATAATAAGGTCTAGAATACAGTTGTCTGATTAAGGACTGCATTATTGCTCTCAAAAGCAAAATACAAAAATAGTTCACTTGTAAGAGAACATAGGTAAAAACTTACACCTAACATTGAATTCTTGAATAACCTTCTTGCTTCTTTTAGTGCATACCATATATGACCTTGTGTGTAGTAACAAAAAGGATTTTGTAGTTTAAAAGATTATACCATGACAGAAATTTGAACTCAGTAATTTTTGTTAAGATAAAACTAAGATGTTTAAATTAATCAGCACCATAACAACTACAAAGATGACACTGGGGCCAACAAGAGTTTAACATACACCATTGTCAGCGACTTGACCTAGTGACCTTATTTTTATTCCCAACTTGACCCATATTCAAATATTGCCTTGATACTGTCCAAGTAAAAATTCTTACATAAATGTGGCTTCTTAAGTAAACACAACTTTTTTACCAGATTTGACCAGGATCTAACTTTACTAAACGGATGTTAAGATAAAAAGTCTTACAAAGTTTCATCAAGACTGAGTCATAAATGTGGCTTCTAGAATGGTTATAAGATTTTCCTAAGGTTTTACCCGATGAACTAGTTTTTGGATCATTCTGACACATTCATCAAGATTGCATAAATTCAACATCAAAAGTATAATCTGAACTGTTCTGATAATTTGCTTTGAAAGTAATATTGCACAAAAATAAGTTTTATTACAATGTATCACCAACATTGCTGCCACTGTTCATAATGTAAACAAAGGTAATTTTTGGTAATACCTAGGTAACAAGGGCTGTTTGTAAAACATGCATGCCCCCCATATGGGCTGTCCGTTGTAGTGGCAGCCATTGTGTGAATACGATTTTTGTCACTGTGACCTTGACCTTTGACCTAGTGACCTGAAAATCCTATGAAGTTTCATGATCCTAGGCGTATGCGTTCTTGAGTTATCATCCGAAAACCATTTTACTATTTGGGGTCACCGTGACCTTGACCTTTGACCTAGTGACCTCAAAATCAATCGGGGTCATCTGCAAGTCATGATCAATCTACCCATGAAGTTTCATGATCCTAGGCCTATGTGTTCTTGAGTTATCATCCGGAAACCATTTTACTATTTCGGGTCACCGTGACCTTGACCTTTGACCTAGTGACCTCAAAATCAATAGGGGTCATCTGCAAGTCATGATCAATCTACCCATGAAGTTTCATAATCCTAGGCATATGCGTTCTTGAGTTAGCATTCAAAAACCATTTTACTATTTCTGGTCACCGTGACCTTGACCTTTGACCTAGTGACCTCAAAATCAATAGGGGTCATCTGCGAGTCATGATCAATGTACCTATGAAGTTTCATGATCCTAGGCCCAAGCGTTCTTGAGTTATCGTCTGACAACCACCTGGTGGACGGACCGACCGACAGACCGACATGAGCAAAGCAATATACCCCCTCTTCTACAAGGGGGGCATAAAAATCTCATCCCAGTTTTGAAGCACCAATAAAGCATCTGTATATTAGTACTAACAGAGAGTGTGCGATCTTTAACGTCAACCAAACCTTTAGACACACTTTATATAAGAAATGAAAACAAATACAAATACATGTATGACATCAGAAGATTTATCCAGGTTTTAAAACAGCCAAATGAATGTCTGACTTTCATATATTTCTACAAGTTTTAACGGAGAGGCATCATGATCATAGAACCAATATTATTGTTTTGTTAATTTCTTCCAAAAACATAGTTTCTATGTAGCACTTCGAAATAGTTACAGCTGATAGTTAAAAAAATGTCATATAGCTAGAAGCCCATGTTCTTAATGATGTAATGTAAGAATAATTTATAAATACATATGGTTAAAATAAGCAAATGTACAACAATTTAAATATATTTCACTAGTTAAAAATACACAACAGCAACATTGAGAATATAACTAGAGAAGAAGCATTCAGTCAAAAGTCATAAGATCTTTGATATAACTGGACCCTGGATGGTAGGATTTAGCAAAATTTCAGACCACTCTGCATGACCGTCATACTACAGCAACAGACTTTAATGTGAATTTAATTGGAAAGACATTGGCATAGTTTCACAAATAACAAATTACAGTAGACACTGAATGATCGAGCACAGCTCAAAACCTTAGGAATTCACATATCTGTGTTCTACATATACAACAAATTATATAGGTATTTGTTTCTTCAATAGAAGTATACAAACTACCTTGGATTCTGGTTATACAGGTGACAATTACGTTCAAAGACAACAAATTGTTGATAAAATCCACAGGTCACAAGCAATCACAACAATTGAGTTATACTCAACTCAAATAACAAAATTGAGGTTGGGTCAAGTGTTGTCCCAGATTCCCCTTGGCTGTCAGCACGGACTTATCATGGACAACACTTTCACTTAGACTGAATTTTGGTGTAGAAGAGACTTCCTGTAAATAAGAAATTCCAATGAAACTGTTAGTGTTGTTGCTGTGCAGGCTAATCAGGGACAACACTTATCATACGTGTGTTAAGGGATGTTTTCTGTAATCTGACCTTGAGTTATGGCACAACAGAAACAACATTCTAACATAAAGAAACAAGTCTGTGTAACAATTAGGTCAACAAGTTTTTAGCTTATATTTAAAATAATTTTAAGGTCATCGTATTTGTAAAACTCTATGAAAATAACATATTATGAAAAATACATACAATAACACACGTTAAAAAATAAAGCACCAACTTAAGGCGACAATTTTTTGTTACATAGTTTACAAGTTTTAAAGATAACCTTTGTGTCTGAAAAAATAACATGAGAGAAAAATCACTCAACATTAACATATATTTACAACACACAAAATCAAAGCAACTTCCACCCTTTAACAAACATTCTGACTAACATGTATTAAAAAGACAGAAAACAGACATCCTTACATTTAAAGGGGCTTTAGTATGAGCTGTGTCACCCAAAAATGGATCTTATGTCACATACAGCCAGTGTATCTTCCAATCTGCCTGCACAGTAGAGCAGTTTGGTGGGGGGAGCTACCTTGTTCCCTATAAAGTCATGCAAGGAGTGATGCTACACTGGCCGCATATGGTAATAAGATGCATTTTCACATACTGTTAATGCAGCTAATATAATATATATGCAATCATATTGACAAATTAAATATTTTAGACAATGATAGACCAAAGGGTATAAATGTTTCATCTACCAGGATTCCTTGAAACATTGGTTAAACTGGTATGTCATGAGCATTTTTTTCTTCTATAATTGTTTTTGAATTCATTATCTCAGTGGATTTCGAAAATGTTATGAAAGTTTTATGAACAAGTAGATGAAAACTTGTGTTCTCATATGAAAAATATATATAAAGACATTCAATGTTCTCTAATATACCGACATTTACTGCAAGCTAAGCAAATAAACCACAGGCAGAAACGCCACAAGGAAATAACAAAACATATTTTATCGAAAAAAAATGACATTAAGATTATACATAAACAGTTGTTTGCACAGTTAACAAATTCACTTATTTTATCGGTGCTGAGTAAAATGTTACACTTACTTTTAACAAACAACACTTAATAAAGAAACATTTAAGAAAAAACACAAAACATTTTATACATAGAGGCAATCTACTTTTTGTACATTTAAGAATTATAATGCCACTCGAGTTTCCTGATGCTTTTGAGAGAATTATAATTTTCTCAAACATTATTTCTTAATTAAGAAAGCAATCTATTATTCAAAACAAATTGTACAGACATATACTAATTACAATAAATTATTACTTATATATACACAAAATTGCATATCAACATAACTGGTAAATACTAGTCACTTGAACATTTACTGAAGCACTTTTTGTCAACTTGAATAATTTATGTCCCATAACAGAACTGTAAACTTCGTTCATGATATCAATAAGTCATATTAACAGTATTTCAGTAACAAACAAGAGATGTGTTTGACAGAAACACAATGCCCCTTTTTTTTTTATATCAGAGTTTATTTACAGGTCCTACCGGCCTCTTCACGAGGTCTTTGAAAATAAAATTTCAATATATCATTTGACAGGTTAAAAAGTTATCTCCCTTTTAAAGATTATTACTTCCCTTGGAATGTATTTTTTACTTTTGACCTTGAAAGATGACCTTGACCTTTCACCACTCAAAATGTGCAGCTTTATGAGATACACATGCATGCCAAATATAAAGTTGCTATCTTCAATATTCAAAAAGTTATGACCAAACTTTAACAAAGGTTATAGTTTTGGGACACACACAATGAATGAATGAATGAATGACAGACAGATACACAGACATACA
This sequence comes from Dreissena polymorpha, assembly GCF_020536995.1. Taxonomy (NCBI): domain Eukaryota; kingdom Metazoa; phylum Mollusca; class Bivalvia; order Myida; family Dreissenidae; genus Dreissena; species Dreissena polymorpha. The sequence goes on from NC_068358.1 coordinate 5,992,292, forward strand.
GGCCAAAAACAATATACTCCCAATCTTTCGATCCGGGGGCATAAAAAAAGAAAACAAAAAATAATGTTGTTAGAAACATATACTTTAGTTAGCACAAAGAACTCACTTATCGCAACAGTGTAATTTATAACATTTAAGCAGTATTATTTAAAGACAAAGCACTTCCTATACCAATATACATGTATTACAGTGCAACACAATTCAAGCAGTTATTTACATATGTGGCTGATTGCGTTAAAAAGAATTACACCACTTCTACAGTATTTGAGCTACACATTTTGGTGACAAACATCACATGTGTGTGTTTCAATGTTCATTTTGTCCATGCATACCTAACGCTTCCTTGTTTGAAGACCTGGCTTGTGTCTCAGCCAAGTTATTAAATGTTCACAATAGACTCGCACAAGTTTGGACGAATTTTTAAACTACAGCTGCCTTTTCCAGCTTTTTATTAACATAAAATAATGCAATTTTGTTTTAGTTTAAAGCATTGTGGGAAGCTTGATAACGAATGAGTAACAAGAGGCCCATGACGGGCATGAATCTCTCTACTGCTATAAACACTGTGCAAGTTTGGAAAGAATAAAATGGAAACTGTGTACTTGAATCGCGCAAACAAGGAGAATTTTCTCAAATTCAAGGGGAGATTATTGTGTACTTATTTCTCCGATACTGCTCATATTCAATAGGGTTCAAGTCCTCATTGATATAAAGATACTGTGCAAATTTGGAAATAATTGGATGAAAACTGTGGAATTAATTGCGTAAACAAGCGGGATTTCAAAATTTTCTCATATTCAAGGGGAAGTCATTCTGGACTTATTGCTACGATATTGCTCTTTTTAAAAAAGGGTTTGAGTCCTCAATGATACAAAGACACTGTGCAAGTTTGCCAAGAATTGGATGAAAATTATGGACTTTATCACATAAAAAAACTGAATTTTCTTTTTTTTCCTCAAATTCAAGGGGAGATAATTCAGGACTTAAAACTGCGATATTGCTCATTTTCAATAGGGTTTGACTCATCATTCAGATTAAGACACTATGCAAGTTGGGAAATGATTGGATGAAAACTGTGGACTTTATTGCGTAAACAAGCCTTATTTAACAATTTTCTCAAATTCAGGGGAGATAATTCTGGACTTTTTACTCTGATGTAACCCATTTTCAATAGGGTTTCGAGTCCTCATTAATATAAAGACACTGAACAAGTTTGAAAGGAATCGGATGAAAACTGTGGACTTAATCGCGTAAACAAGAAAAAGTCCAACGCACGCTCGCACGGACAGACGACGGAAACCATGCCATGACATAAGCTCTTCAGGCCTTGGTCAGTGAGCTAAAAACCCAAATGTCCCGAATAAGGACCAGTAACCAAGCTCACAAGCACAGGGGCAGGATATAAATGCATTTTCGCTTGCCACTTATGACATAGTGAGGAGTAGATATGTTTATATGCACTTAATCCATATAACAACAGGATGGAATAACATAAACAAAAAGTGTTAATTGTAAAAAGTAATCTGACATCAACATCTGTTTAATATCAAATTCATAATGAATTGCTGCAACAATTTAAAATAAGATTGTATGGTAAAACATAATGGAAATACATGTATACTGACTAGTGTGTTTGATCTAGAAAGTGTTAGGTAACTGTAGATAGTAACATACATGTATAAAATACTAGCAATTTCAAACATCAATACCTCAATGTCAACAACCATTTGTTTGATTCTATTTTTGTGTGTACATATTTGCAAATGAACAACAGAAAAGGAATGTTCCATAGAGGTTTTGGATTAGCCGATTACCGACAAACAATCAATGCCTTTTATAATTGATATTGAATTAGGAACAACTAGTGGAATGTCAACAGACGAAAATTATCCCTCCATATTTATTTTTATTTACTTGTAACTTTTGCATCTTCATGAAAACTTGAATTAATATCATTTATAATTCATTTTAATAATGATAACGAATGTTTTAATTTTACATAAAACTGATGTTTGAAACCACTTTAAAATAGTATTTTAATTTTAATAAGCAATTAATGCTCTGGTCAGCTAACGAACAACAACAAAAAAATACCATTATTAATTTCAGAAAATACATAAACTTTGATTCTTTTGAAAACAACATACTTTTTTGACATGCAATCTCTTGATGCCATTATTTAAAAATCAAAGCTTAAGAATACAAAGCCAGTTTAACAAAGTAACATGCAACAACAACGCTCATGTTACACTCATATACAAGCTAGCAGTCACGAGTTCAAAGCAATTAAACACACAAGCAAAGAAGCATCAACATTTTACACACTATACAAAGAAACAAGAAGAAAAACACCACTGGTCTTTCTGGATGGCTCGTATCTTCACAGAAAACAAAGTGCACCTCCACATTACCCTAAGGCGTTTCAATTTGTAATGCTATTTCCTGCTAGCAGTGGAATATTCAGTTTTGAGATTATGTAATAAATAATGAGATTGAACAAGTTGACCATACCATCTCCTAATAAGTTGGCACTGTTATAGGATGTTGCTATGTCTGTGAAACAACTGTTTGTTGGTCAAATATCACAGGCTGTTGAACACAATGTTGAGACTTTTGTCTATGTCGATCTGTAATAAATAATCAACTTATTGACGCTGTAGTTCTAACTTCTTAGTAAGTAATTAAAAACAAAAACAATGCTTAACATGGAATTCCAAAAAACATCATTATTTAAGTTAGTTTAAGAAGTAGGACTATCACATTATTCTTAAGAGAATTGTGGGCCCTACAGTCCTTGCCCCAAAGGAACTATACTATTTTGAGAAGGGTGTTAAGATATTAAAAATTATGCAACAAAAATAGTTCAATTTCTAGGCACATCATCATGACAAACTTTTGATCATTAAAAATATTTCCAACACAGAACGTAAATTTACATACTATCAAAACTGAAACCAGCAGTCAGTCAAGGGAAACAGCCAAAGTGACCGTTGTCGACAAGTGACCGCTATTCTCTAATCACCTCTTTTAAGATAGTTGGTAGTATTGCTACGTCGTTACCCCACCAGTCGTTCGCACACAGTGTAAAACAAAGGCTCATTGCCGATAACAAAGCATAATAACATAAATAATTTCTATTAAATAATACAGAATAATGCCGTATAAATTGATATAATTTCATAACTATTTTTAAACTAAATCTATTACTTTATCATCGATAGAACTGTTGTTTACTCATGCATCTCGTTCATTCAGTTAATCAGACAGTTCGTATTACATTTATTTGGATGTATTTTTAAATTAAGATTGTCACATGTCATTGACGTAACGTCCCTACAATTATAAAAGCGGATTCGCTGTCATAAACCAAAAGTATGGTGCAACTGTTTCTTTCTCATTCAATGAAAAAAGACACCAAAATATTGTTAAACAAGATATGTGTTTGTCAGAAACGCTATGTCCCCTTTTGCGCTGCCATGAAGCTATATATTTGACCTTGAAGGATGACCTTGACCTTTCACCACTCAGAATGTGCAGCTCCATGAGATACACATGCATGCCAAATATCAAGTTGCTATCTTCAATATTGCAAAAGTTATTGCAAATGTTAAAGTTGGCGCAAACAAACACACAAACAAACCAACAGACAGGGCAAAAACAATATGCCCCCCCTATAGTGGTGGGCACATAAAAATATTAAGTTTTTAATAAACGTTGCAATTAAATGTTTATTTTTACTGAAGACGATCACTAATCCTTTTGTTGCCGTTCTTGTAACAACACTCGCCAACTTAGTGTTGTTTCTAACAGCTCTTATCGGCGATAAAGATCTATTGACTTTGTCAGGCACTCATTCTTTGTCGTTATGAATGCAGGCGATACTTGCTACTAATACACATTCTTATTGTTGCAAGCACCTGTTTCGTTTGTATTCTTAATTTTTCGCGACTCGAACGTCTGACGCCTGACCGTTGTTTTCAATTCAAACATGACTTACAGAGTGAAATATACTGGCTGTTGGCCGTTATGGACAATTGACCGTTATTCATAAGTGTAATATAGAGTGATTTTCGTCTGAGAGAATCCCGACTGACCGTTGTCTGCAATTTACCGTTATTCTCAAGTGACCGTCAGTTTTGCCTGTTTTTAAACCTTAGATTAATTAATAGGGGAAAACTCTACTGGAACAAGCCAGTAGCTGGTTGTATCTCCTGCAAAAGAGACTTCCTTAACAAAGTTCAACAGGTCCCATGTGAATTGTTTATACATGTAGATCAAATTTAGAGTTTCCAATTTCAGCTCCTGACACCTTATGTTTATTGCCAATGGATACAAAGTTAAATGAGATTCAAATTAAACAGTTCTTGTTATTTTACTGGGTGTATAAATATGTGATTTTATGAGGGAAAAAAAATACTCTGAAGTAATGGAGAATTTTCTGGGAAATAAAAAATCTGAAGTGAGAGTTTAAATAGGAGTAATTCAATATCAATAGAAACTGAACCCATACTATGTAAAAATGGGTCTCATGCCATATGCAGCCAGACTAGCTCCAGACCAACCGGCGAATTAGCTGTTAGCTATTACATCTTAAATCAAGCAAAGTTTTGTGGTCTCATAAGTGGACAGGGTAGCTTCTGACCTAGAATGTTTGAGAGCGTTTCCTTAAAATTGACCTACCAACCTATATGTTGACCTCAAATGACCCAGTCTCGAACTTAGCAAAGATATATCTTCTGACCAAGTTTCATTTAGAATGGACAGAAAATTTTACTTCTAGGGTGTAAATAGGCTTTTTCTTTAATTTTACCTAGGAACCAAGATTTAAACTCATGTGTTCCAGCTTTGAAATCTGCCAAGATAGCATTGAAACAAATCTTGGGACCGATTTTCATGAAGATTAGAATAAATGTGGCTTCTACAGTGTTTACAAAGTAAACCACAAAGTTGACCACGCACAACAAACACCTATTAAAGGCGATCACAAATGCTCATAATGAGCTATGGTGAGCTAAAAATGAAGGAGCAATAGGAATACTCTGTTAGACACTTATGTAACATTAAAACACACTTTAAATGTATGTAGATTAAATGACAGTTTCTGTACAGATCTTTTAAAGGATTTGCAAAATAGTAGCCTTATACAAATTTCATCAAAAAATATTCTTGAATGTATAATGGCAGTTGTCCTAAACCTACTTGAGGGGCTTACCACATATAACCAGGTTACATTTGAATGTATTTCTGATCCTCCAAGAAGATGTGGTTATACACTTCCTCAGCATTCGCCATTTCATCAAAAATGGCTTCAGGCAGGCTGTCGTCAGGGAGTGGTCGCCAATTCCGGCCTAGACTTTTGGAGATCTGAAATAAAAGTACCATAAACCACACATCCAAAAAATTGGTTTTCTTTTGATAAATGGCAAAATATTATCATCACATAATGGTATTCTTATCAAAATAGGGACTCATTGTAACATGAGTCTGCAAATAGATACTGAATTATGGTTTACTACTGAGCTATTATCACTTACAGCTAGACTGATGCCAAAGACTTTGAAAATGTTGTAAACATATATTATTTTTTAGTATAAATCTGTCATTTTTGAAAAGGTGCCTTTGACAGAACATCTTTAAAAAAAATTCTCATAAAATTATGTTGCTTACCGCTACATGAAATTAACTTATTTATTATATTTAGGAACCAATGGTTGTTTTTATAACTGGTGGTGCAGACAAAGTTACCATGCATTGCAATTGTGAAAGGATATCAGGTGTCCACTTCCTAACCGGGCTGCTCTCGGTAGGATCGCTACTTAAGAACCAAACGCGGGTTCTTTAAAAAAAAAACTGACTCAAGATAGTCCCTATAATCCTGTGGCTTTTGATAAAATGCAGCTAATATAAAACTGTTTCAGCACAGTTACCCTGTGTGACAGTCTGCAGGCCAGCTCCCTGAGGTGGGTTTCTGAAGGGTTTGGATCGCTGTCCATCTCCTCATAGTGGATGCAGCACTCTGGCACTGCCAGAGTGTCCAGAGTGTCTTCACGCAGTCTTGCAATCGCAACCAGATTTTCATCAACCATCCTCGTACCCTTAAATGATACACATGGATTGAGTGATACATCAATATAACACTTATTTCGAGATCCAAGAATTAGAGCAAAATAATTATTGATCACTACCATTAAGACAAGGGCTGTTTGTAAAACATGCATGCCTCCCATATCGGCTGTCCGTTGTAGTGGCAGCCATTGTGTGAATACGATTTTTGTCACTGTGACCTTGACCTTTGACCTTGTGACCTCAAAATCAATAGGGGTCATCTGCAAGTCATGATCAATCTACCTATGAAGTTTTATGATCCTAGGGGTATGCGTTCTTGAGTTATCATCCGAAAACCATTTTACTATTTCGGGTCACCGTGACCTTGACCTTTGACCTAGTGACCTCAAAATCAATAGGGGTCATCTGCGAGTCATGATCAATCTACCCATGAAGTTTCATGATCCTAGGCGTATGTGTTCTTGAGTTATCATCTGGAAACCATTTTACTATTTCGGGTCACCCTGACCTTGACCTTTGACCTAGTGACCTCAAAATCAATAGGGGTCATCTGCAAGTCATGATCAATCTACCCATGAAGTTTCATGATCCTAGGCGTATGCGTTCTTGAGTTATCATTCAAAAACCATTTTACTATTTCAGGTTACCGTGACCTTGACCTTTGACCTAGTGACCTCAAAATCAATAGGGGTCATCTGCGAGTCATGATCAATGTACCTATGAAGTTTCATGATCCTAGGCCCAAGCGTTCTTGAGTTATCGTCTGACAACCACCTGGTGGACTGACCGACAGACCGACCGACATGAGCAAAGCAATATACCCCCTCTTCTTCGAAGGGGGGCATATAAATTAGTCCAACTGAGAATTCTTTACTGGAAAAACAACAATTAAATTAGTGGGAACTGCCATAAAGACTTATACTGAGTGATAATGAGCATTGATTATCATACTTTCTGTTTCATTTGAAAGAAACATTTCAAATAGCAGTTCATGGGTTAAGAACACATTACCCTTACTATAACGAATGTGTATTTACCAATGATGGAAATCTTGTTCAACCGTGGACACTTCCATGCCAGCATGATGAACGGATCTTCATCTATTTCTGCCAAGTTGTACCAGTTGCACTCTCCATTTTCCATGCCATCAACAATTTCAATGGATTTCAAACAGTAAGAGTACTGGTTTGCCATCAGTCTTAAAGCTGCATCATTGATCATAGAACAGAAAAACTGACGGAAATGTGTCAAAGGGAAGGTCTCTCTTCAAGATATCAACTAGCTTCTCAACTCCAGAAAAGGAATGTATCAGGTTCAAAGTAACTTCTACATGTTTATTGTAATTTGTGAATTCTCGCCAGCTTGAATTGGAAATTATTTCTTGTTCTTGACCAACACCGTGAACGTGAATGATCAGTCTTTCCAGTTGATATTGTCCTTTACGACAGAAACCTTTCAGAAGTCTGCTATCAACAAAATCATAATCAATACTCAGATGTTTCAGAGAAGTAAAATGCTGGAAATTTTCAACATTGAGGTCAACTATTCCATAGTTCTCAGAGTCTTCCTTAACACTTGCAAGATGGAAAGCCTGCAGTGAATGGCTGTGATTCGTGGCCAGGGTTTCTACCAGAGCACTAGAGTGAGCAAGAACATCTTCCGAGCATCCTAATGACAGGTGTATCAACTTTCGGCAGCTACGAAGAACTTCTTGTACTTTTTGAATGTATCTGAAAATTATATTATAAAATATATCAACAGAGTCTGCATTTCTGATCAAATTGATAATTTAATTGGTGAAAACAAGAGTTTTTGATAAAACAAACAAAATAAGTGATCATTAAGGCCACAAAAACAACCACTAGTCAAATGCCAAATTGCTGTGTTCTAATCTTTAATAATAATTAATAAAACATTCATGAAAAAAATATAATTACCATCAACTTAATTTTTGTCCATAACAACTGCTACATATTTGAATCCATGTTAATACAAACTACTTGAAGGGGCCTTTTCATGTTTTGGTAAATTGAAAAAAGTTGTTTAGATTCGCAAATTTTTCGTTTAAGTTATGATATTTGTGAGGAAACAGTAATACTGAACATTTACCATGCTCTAAAATAGCCACTATATGCATCTTTTGACGAGTCAAAACCCTGAAAATTATAAAGCGTTGGCATTGAAAAGCGAAACAATTGAAAAATTTGGAGAGTTCTGTTGTTGTCGTTATATTTTGTGAAAATACGAGGATTGCTTACTATATAAAGTATAAAAAAATACATATATCATTGTGTGAGGACGGACGTCCGAGTGGTCTAAATGGTAGACTTTTACTCCAGAACTCCTGGGGTCAGTTGTTTGATTCCTGCTGCAGGTTTCATTTTTATTATTTTTTATTTTTTACTGGAGCTTTTTAAATACAAAGTTTACATTTAGCAATAAAAAGCATTTTATGACAAACTTCAAAACATGCCAAAATCTGTGAAAAGGCCCCTTTAATCTACATACTTCATCTGTGTTTTGACCGTTGTCACATGACTTTGTGTTTATGTTTACAACCAGATCTATTTTTAGATCTCGGAGCTGATTGGGTCATTAAATGTCCTACCTAAAATCTGGAATATTTGCCCAATCAAAATGACAACTTGTCGGCTGAAGTTGCAAAACTTGAATGTTGATATTTCCCACTAAGGAATCAAGAACGTTTAAGCTCTTCACAACCTCTTCCACCTTGCTTGGGTTGAAGCGAATTGCGCATTCCCGAACAAAACGTCCACATACGTCACTTAAGAAGTTCGTCCTCTCTCTTTGATGTTTATTAAGATTAAGCGTCAATGATTTCCACAATTTCGGCTGGAATAGGCAAGATCTCCACCTTTTACACGTTGAAGTTGCACTTATTCGGTCCTTCTGCGAAAGATACGAAAGTATTTCAAGAATAATCACGCTGGGTATTAGTGCCCAGCTGTCTCCTGCCATTTGTTTTGCTTTTTACGTCACAGATCACGTGGTTAAGAGGTCATACTTCCGCAGAGTAGCAGGCTATACCGGCTCTTGGTCAAACCGGTCAAAACCATGTAGCTTTTGTATTAAAATATATACACACTTTTAAACTAAAGCTGCATCTGCAGGAAAAGAATCTTATGATAAATATGGGCCTTGATTTATGACAAGGAATGAAAGAACATGCCGGTCATTATCTGTAAATTGATATATAAGGCTTGCACAATCTGATATACTGTAAAGAAAACTATTTAAAACACATGGATTGAACGTGTGTTGTTTTATTTATAATGTAATCCTACAGGAATCAGATGAATAGTTAATTAAATCCTGAGAAAGGCATCTGATTAAAAGGTTGTTCTGCTCCGATGATCTTGAGAAGATTTCTGCCGTTTTACTTCAGACATTTTTTGGGGGCTTGAAATCTTATGTACTACTGACTCGAATGGTGGATGAAACTTTATGATGCAATCCAGTATCTGTTTAGTGAGGACATATGCATAATATAAGTCCGTTACAGTTTGGTGCTTTTTACTGCGAGTTATTTTCATTTTAAATGTTTTATTGCTTTATATTCAAGACAATTTTCTTGATGTTGTGTATGTACCATGTTTCTTTGTTCTTGTAATAAACTTTTCTCTGTCTTCTTATTCTCATTCTTGCAATGAACATGTAATTGCATGAAAAACCGCCAGTTTCGCACATGGCCTTCATTGACTATAAGGTAAATACATGGACATTTTTTGGAAGCATTTCTGACAGCCAACCATTGTTTCAAGCATTGCTCTCTATGCCATTAGTGAAGTATGGTTCAAAAGCTTGAGGTTTCCTAACTGCAGTGAGCATAGTTCATAGACAATTAGATGATTATTTCCCATCAAACTACACTAAATTAATCTCAATTGTGACGAATAACCAACCCTTAAGGTTCCACAAAACACATTCTAGCCGATTATACAGGTAGAAAAAGTTCTGGTATATTTTCTGTTAGAAAAGAACATTAAATTTTGCACAATCCACATGCATGGACCAATCTCACTTCATCCCAGCAGAACTATTAGACTGTGTCTAATCCTAGCACTTAAAAAACGACAAGTAACTACTTGAAGCATGAACTTGACCCGTATCCATAGTTTAGTCTATGAAAATCATCACCTCCTAGAATGATAAATTATGGTAATCTCCTATGTGTAGCTCAGCAGGAAAAGTTTTAACGTTTGAAAGAAAGCTGCTGTACTTGATATCAACATAATCTAGTAAAGGTAACTTCTTGAAGATATAAACAACGCATACAACTCATTTTATTTTGTTTATTTTCAATAACACTATGGTCTTCATTTGTGTTTCAATAAAACTGAATTGCTTTAAAATTGTTTTACGTAAAAATATAAATAAAATATTGTAGATTCAAAATACAGAAAATAAAGAAAGATCAAGAGGGTGTTGCTTGATAGAATTGCAATTGTTTGTTCTATCATTTAACAAAACTATACTTGAAATATCAAGAAGTATGTTTGGATATTCTAGAAATCGGAACAAAGGTTATTTGTACACTAAGAATTGATGTTTCAACACCCTCTTGCCAACATCTAAAACATTTTTTATAACCATAATTGTAACAATCACCAACCAAAATATTAACAAAAATGTTTGTACAACATGCATGCCCCCAACTTGAAGTCCAATCATAATCTGATCAATTGTTATTATTGCAAGCTCATGAACATTTATTTCAAAATTGATAAGAGTCTCCCTTCCTATACTAACACAGTTTATATTGTATATGATCTTATGTTAAAGCCTGGCCTAGATTTTGTATGGAAACAATTTTGATGTTACAGTCCCATGTGACCTTGACCTTTGACAGGGTGATTTAAATAGGCGTCTTACCTTTTCTACCCTAGTAACCAGCATACTTAACCCTTTCCCACTTAGATACGTATTTAACCCTTTTCCACTTAAATATGCATTAAAACCTTTAGCACTTAGATACGCATTTAATTGCAATATTGTTAGCCATAACCATCTTAAGAAGGGGAAAACAAAATGATTCAAGCATAAAATGGTTTTGATGTAACAAGCCATTCACTGACATAGGACCTGTTGATCTAAAAGTAGATAGGCATCTCTCTATTATCATCAGAAACTGCATACCAAATTATATGATGGAAGGCCACATTAATCCCCCCGCCCCCCTGTGCATTCACATAAAATAAACAAATTACTACAATATATGCTTGTATCTTTTATGTTGAACACCAGTTTTCCCAATCTTGTTAACACTATGCCAAACTTGGGATACATAATAATTATGAACCCTTCAATAGTTATAACACTTCCATTTAACATAAGAGAAAACAGTATTTATACAAAACATTGAAAGCACATATAAACAAGACTATTGCCAAGCAATATATGTCCACTACCGGCTCCACCATTGTCAGAATTTATATATATATTTGTTGCCATAGCAACCAGAATTTTTGACGTAGAAAGAAAATGAAATAACTTGCATAATGCCATCTATCCATGTTTCAAGTTTCATGAAAATATATGAAGAACTTTTAAAGTTATCGCAGGATCCAGAAAAGTGTGACTGACTCACAGACAGACACACAGAGCGCAAACCATAAGTCCCCTCCGGTGAAACCGGTAGGGGACAAAAAGGAATCATTGCAAAATATTAATTGAATGAATAGATAATATTTAAATAAATGTCAGTAGTCAATTTAAAGACACAAATAATAATTCTTTACGAATAAGATGGGAATGGTTCAGCATATAATTTCAACATACTTTTTGCAAAAGGCGTTATCATGTTTCAGGGTCACATGACTGTACTACATATTGAGGATGAAAATTGAGCATGTACTATATCCCTAAGTACTCAAAATATTGGAATAGGCTCAAGCTATCAAATCTAACCTTTATTAAACCAAATCAGGTGGTCTTTCTGAGAACCAGGGTTGTGATTTTGATCATGTCTATGTGGAAGAAAATACCCCCCCCACACACACACCTTACTCTGAACTCAACAGAATCTTCACTTTTAACTCTTTACCACTTAGATACATATTTTTACGCATTTGTAGTCCCTCAGAAAGTTCTATTTAAAGACCTTTCTTTCTTTATTACAGTTTTAAAGGCTTTATTTCCGACCCTTAGATACTGATGAGCAGCAAACAGCATAAGACCTGAACAGACTGCGAGTTAATCGCTGGCTGTTCTGGTTTTATGCAGGTTGCAAAAGCCATTTTCACTTTGCTTCTGAGTGGGAAAGGGTTAAATAAACGGATCTACAAGTAGTCCAGTTTAGAACTATTGGTAAACCATCCAAGGGAAATAAACAGAGTGAAATAAGCTGCAAGGTGCAATAATCCCACCCCATTAGAATTTCTCCTTTGATTCCACCATCATCACAGCAAGTATTATGGTTTAGTACAACCACGATTCCACCATCTGTTTAACTGCTTGCCAATCTTAAAGGTCGTTAAAGAATGACTCAAATTATACACATTATGCTCGTGCAGTCAAAAGGATAAAAAGTTAAAATTTAAAAATTGAATATAAACATATTATAATGTAGACTTCTTTTTTTAACAGCCTTTCATATGTCAAATTTTCTCATTTTAATTATCAAAACTCAAAGACATCGCTTTTCTAACTAAGCACCTTAAAATACATGTACTTTTGTTTATACAATGATTCAAACTTTAAAAAAAATACGAAAATACTTAAAGAACAATAAAATATCTTTCACTCAAAACAAGCCTATTACTCCATGTATTTGACATAAAAACAATGTTAAAATGCCCATTTACAATTAGCACAAGTTAAAAGACAATATGAAAATACATGTACACCTGCTTTAAAACCAGACAATTTCATGTATCACAGATATATGAACTACGATGTAAACACAGGCTGACTTGTTAACAAAAACATTGAGCTGTCCTCTGGTAGAACTGGGCTTAATAAATGTGTCATCCCAGATTGGCCTGTGCAGTTTGAACAAACTAATCAAGGATAATTTTTTGGCTTTACGTTTTCATTTAGAATGGACTTCCTTTCAATGAAAACTTCCATAAAACCCTAAGTGTTGTCCCTGATTAGCCTGTGCATACTCCACAGGCTGATATAGGACGACACTTTTACGCACATGAATTACACCCAGTTTTCATAGAGAGCTGCTCAATTGATGAACGGAATATCACATCTTCTACATGTCAATGGTCCTTAGCTTTTCTGCCACAAAACCTGCATTTCATAAAATATCACACCCATATGACATAGGATTTTGATGGTCAATGTGCTGTTTGGCAAATTCCCCCACAAATGTCATTGTTGAACATGAACAAGATCTTAAAATCATCATTTTGGCTTATTCTATTCATGAAAACATTTATATTAATTATGATTGTGTGAAGGATATAACACACAGCACAAATTATCAAATAAAAATCAAGAAAGCAAATGTTTACCACACTTTATGCACTATACATGTGAAAAGCTCAGATTTCATGAGTTTCATCATATGCACAATAAATCTATCTCTGCTTGTATACAACAATACTTTTACATAAAGACATGCTTAAAATACAATTTAAACAAGAGCACCGCATAACGGGTGCCAACCCTCGGCTGCGGGTGCAATTTTGAATAAATAAAAGCTTGTCAGATTTTTTAAGAGGTAACAGTGACCTTGACCTTTGACCTAGTGACCCAAAAATGAGTGTGGCATGTAGAACTCATCAAGGTGCATATACATATGAAGTTTCAAAGTTGTAGGTGGAAGCACTGTGATTTTAGAGCCAATGTTAAGGTTTTAGCAAGGTGGGCGGCAGACGCCGGACAATGAGCTGGCTATGACAATATCTTGGGTTTTCTCCTAAAACAGCCGAGCTAAAAATCTCTAAAGAAAATTAAAACAAGATGAATCATCATATCTTTACCACAATTATTTCTTGAACAGATTCATGTTTGTGTATATAAACATGGTCTAATGAGATATCAAATACAAAGTCACATGTTTCACCTGATAATAACTTCACATAAAATACAAGAAGGCCCAAGGCACTTGGGCGCTAACCTTAGACCCCTAAGAACTTAACTGTTCTGAGCCAGTAGTGTTCACTTGGGCTCACAATAATACTCCCTCAACACATGGCTGCCATGTTTTTGAAGTTTCATGAAGAGTTACAAATTGTGATTTCTAGAAAGTTAAAAAAAAAAGTTTTACTATGGCCAGATAACGAAAAACTGCCCAGAATCATGGCAACCATATCCAACTTGGCAGAGAAATCCTCACAACAAATATTCAGAATGTTTAAGAAGATTGGGCAATACACATGGCTTCAATAGTTTTACCAAGCTTTTTCTATAATAAAACCTTTGGACCAAGGTTTAATCGTGACATATATATTGTCAAGACAAATATTCAAATCAAGTTTCCTCACAATAAGGACACACATGTGGCATTTATAACATTTTACCAATTTACCCAGTTTTTGACTCCATATGAAGTTACTTTGAGCTTGGCCAAGCTATTGTATTCATTGACAGTCTGACCAAGTTTAATAAAGATATAATCATAAATAAGGCTTGTAAGGTAATAAGGATTTAATATTAATTTATCTGGTTACCTAGTTTTTGACCCTACCATACCAATTTAAACTTGGCCACCACATTGTCATTAATATTCTGACCAAGTTTCCCCAATATTAAAGCAAAACTGTGGCCTCTATGGTTACAATGAGCAAATCGTTGCCACCTTATGACGTATGCAAAACGGCAATATATCATCTTGTTCAGATTAGTCATGTTTTTTCTCCATTTTTAAAACAAGAGGGCCATGATGGCCCTGTAATCGCTCCACTGTTTTTTTTATGTGAAAAAAGCGTGCAATGCACATGGGTTGAAATGTACTCGAGCATATGTGACTTTCTCTTTCTATCCCTCGTCCCACTGGGCGCTTAAAGTTGGAAGGTCAAGCATTTTTATATATGGAAAACGCTACTACGGTGTAAACTAAACAGACTAAAAAGCCCGGGTATTGTCGCACAGGTCCTTTGCTTACAACGTAGGTACATTTATCTCTCCAAAAGATATTGTCGTTCTTTCTATTTCACATATTGTTAGATGCTGAAGATCAAATCTACGCATGTTCTACAAGATTAATGAAAAGTCCTACATTCCATCATGAATCTTTTTCAAAAATTCCAAAAAGTGTTTGTGGGTTTCAAAGTTTCTGTTACTTATATAGTTTCATGACATATGCAAAATACCTTATGACGAAGATCACCTAAATAGTCTTTACAATATTATTTCTCATCTGCAATCTCTTTTAATTTGGGGCAGTCTAAAATGTGTTGTTTGGTAAAGAGTTAACATTTATGGATTGTTAACATGTTGGTCTACCTTTCATGCTCGACATGTATGCATTATCTCTTATAATTAAAAAGTTTTTCCAAGTGTATTTTGATAAACTTTTAGTATGAGAAGAAAATAGTTTATTCATCCCATAATGAATAAATAGCAAAAATGCATAAACATGCAAAGTTCAACGACTTCCTGTGGCCATGTTTTTTGACCAATCAAATTTTCTTGAACAACTTTTAATGGGACACTTCAAGGGATAAATTTGGCCCCAGGGGCATAATTTGAACAAACTTGGTAGAGAACTATAAGATGTCACTACATACCAAATTTGGTAGCCCTAGGCCCCACAGTTATGGGCAGAAAGTTTTTTAAGTTTGCACAAAAGAGGCTTTATATAAGCATATGTTCATTTTTGTGACCCCCGGGGAAGGGTCAAATTTGACCCCGGGGGCATAATTTGAACAAACATAGTAGAGAACTATTAAATGTCACTACATACCAAATGTGGTAGCACTAGGCCCAATGGTTATCGACAAGAATATTTTTAAAGTTTGCACAAAATAGGCTTTATATATGCATATGTTCAATTTATTGACCCCGGGGCGGGGACAAATTTGACCCCAGGGGCATTTTGAGATAGTTTTAATCGGAATTGGACTTGTAAGTTTAGGAGAAGAAGATGTTTAAAGAAAAAGTTAACGCACGCACACACGGGCACACGCACGGACGGACGCACGCACGCACAACAGACATAGGACCATGACATAAGGCCCGCTGGCCTCTGGCCAGTGGAGCTAAAAATTAAGACAGATCTAATTGGAACAACTTAAAATCTATAATTAAGTATAGATACACCAAGAATAAATCATTAATTTGCATCATGCTTTTTATCTACAGACATATTGTTGTGTTAGTCTGCAAAACAATACAATAGATTGCAAATAAACCCTTTCAAAATCTCAAGTTTGATACTTCTCTAAAATCGATTCATATGATTTACGACACTTCATACAAGGGATTTAAATAACTAGACATATTTGTTTAAAGCAAAGATCTGCTTCCATGCTATTACATGTGTTGGATCTAGTTTATGATTAAAATATTCAACATAGCTACGAAAAAATGAATTTATCAAAACAAATAAAATGCACAAAACGTGTACTGTAATACACTATTAAGAATTATCTTTCAACATTATTTGAATTGCATGACATACTCTAAATATAATTTCCTAAACATGACATTCTGCAGGCTATTTAAAGGCCTATCAGCTTTACGCTATCTGTCTTTTTGCGACCACCAAAATATTCTATGCATATGAACAATTTACCTTCAGTTAAGTGTTCTTGTTCTTGTGACATATCAGTTTTAGGTTTGTCTATGCAAAGGAATAATGAACTTGTGACCGAATGGTGATCGGTATTTGATACCAGCACTTTTGAACACATTTTTGGGCAAGCCAAGGTCACAAAGATACACCTGAGAGGTGTTGTCAATTCTAGCCAATGGGAGCACAGGATACAAACACCACTTTGGAACAATGTCCACCGTTTCTATTGGAGGATCAATGGTGAAGACTGGTGCCCTGCTCTGCCCGATCCACCTCACATGGGTCTGGTACCAGGCTTGGTCTTTCAGAAAGGAGTTTTCATGGCTGTCCATGCAGTTGATGATCATGTCAATTGAACAAGTAGGGATATCTGCAAAACAAAACAGAAGTTAAAAACATGTGAAACATGCAAAACATTGTTTTGTGTTAACTTGTTTTTATCTTGCGCAAATTTTACAGTAACTGAGAATTAAGTTATTTAAGCACAACATAAATGGGGAACTTGAAATATTCAATTAACATGCATTGAGAACCAAAAACTAGTGTTTTGCTAATAAAAACCTCTTGGGGGCAAGTTTGCATTTTATAAATTCATTTTTATTTGTTAACTGCAGCAGATGGACATTGCATGCAGTGAAAGCCTATCTTGTGTCACAATGGCCTGTTAAACTCATGACACATATACACTTAAGCAGTGTTCTTCTACAGTGTACAAAGCCCATGCCATTTTGCCAAAAAATCTGGCACAATTCTTCCTAAGCTACAGTCAATAACTGTATGGTGCCGTTCTGTAGGCGGAGATTAAGCCCATTAAATTTTGCGATGAATGAAGCATTTTTTAACAAGAGCACAGCATAACGGGTGCCAAGCTGCGAAAACTTGTCAGAATTTTTTTTTTGTTTTTTTTTAGAGGTCACAGTGACCTTGACCTTTGACCTAGTGACCCAACAAGAGATGTGTTTGTCATAAACACAATGCCCCCCTACTGCGCCGCATTGAAATAACCTTTCTATTTATCATTTGGCAGGTATAGAAATCATCTCCCTTTAAAGGTTATACTTCCCTTGAATTTTGTCCAATCCAACCGGGGGATGGGGGGGGGGGGGGGGGGGGGGGGAGGGTCTCACAGTCAATTATGACCATGTCAGACATCACTGAAAACCAAGGCCTGTGGTTTAAAAGAGATCATAGCCAGAGTTGATCATGTATCTATGGACATCAAAGAAATAATAATTATATAATTATAGAAAAACTTTGACAAATCAATCATTTGGGTTATAAATAATCAAAATAATAAATCTGTACAGTAACTGTGAAAAGAACTTCAATTCTTGGTAAGGAAATACAAATGTATATAATATGAGATTTATAATTATATAAATTACTTCCCTTGAAAATAATTGTCTGTAACAAATCTCTATTTTTAGTAGCAAATAATTAAAAGCCACTACCGTGACTGTAGATTCACCACTCAAAATGTGCAGCTCCATGAGATACACACGCATGCCAAATATATAAAGTGGCTATGTTCAATATTGAATAATTTTCTCCCTTTTTAAAGCTTATTACTTCCCTTAAATCTGTATTTTTTACCATAGACCGTAAAGGATGACCTTGACCTTTTACCACAATGTGTTTGTCAGAAACACAATGCCGCCTACTGCGCTGCTTTGATTTATTTAACAAAAATATATATGTGGGCAGGTCAGATAACTATGTCCATTTAAAGCTTATTACTTCCCTTGACTTTGTTTTTTCGACCCTAGACCTTGAAGGATGATGTTCACCTTGAAATTTTACCACTCAAAATGTGCAGCTCCATGAGATACACATGCATGCCAAATATCAAGGTGCTATCTTCAATATTTAAAAAGTTATGGCCAATGTTAAGGTTTTAGCACGACGCATACGGCGGAAGGCGGACAACGAGCTGGCTATGACAATAGCTCGGGTTTTCTTCGAAAACAGCCTCGCTAAAAATGTGATTGTCTTACATGTATCTGTTTTGTAATTTAGTTATCCAAATAAATTTTTTAATTAAAGTTAATATAAACTGAAATTATATACATTTGTAATAATATTTTGTAAAGCATATAAACTTTATACAAATTGCACAAATAACATCTTAATTTAAATTCCTGGTCTGAAATGCCATTCAACTTTAATTGCTTAAGCAGCCCAAACATAACTGTATCGACATTATATTGCATGTACAGAATGGCCAAACGCCCCAAGTCTCTGGCCTGAGACCTCATGGAATTGACCTGTCATGAGCAGGTTTGGAAAATGGTATATTTGTGCAATAAAGGTTCT
Source organism: Dreissena polymorpha (assembly GCF_020536995.1). Classification (NCBI taxonomy): domain Eukaryota; kingdom Metazoa; phylum Mollusca; class Bivalvia; order Myida; family Dreissenidae; genus Dreissena; species Dreissena polymorpha. The sequence goes on from NC_068358.1 coordinate 6,011,382, forward strand.
TTCTTTTTTATATGTAACCTTTCATGAACTTGGTTGAGATAAAAGAAATGATTCTGATCAAGTACCAAGCTAATTGGGCAAAAACTTAAGCTTTGAGAGTGTATGCAAGGTTTCGCTTAAGACACACAAGAAGAACTGCCCCACCCATGGTGGCCATGTTTCCCAACAGGAACCATATACCAGCTTGATAAAGCTGCTTTGCCTCCTGGCGGAAATATTTTCTAGAAGACCGAATATGTTGAACTTGGAAAAGATATAATTTGCACAAAAATCCTGAGAAAGCTTCATGATTGATGAAGATTGGAAAAGTATTACGATTTCCATGTACCGGGTATTGTACAAGGTTTCACTATATCCATATCATGAAAACTACTTTTCTCTGGTAGTAATGTTGTTCTGACTGGAATAATTTACAAACTTGGCCAAGATATCAAAAGAACAAATGTGAGGAGCACTTTCATAAAGAATGGACCAGGTGTGATGTTTACACTGAATACACGGTTTCACTACAGCCATATAATACAAATTGCTCTGCCCCTAGACGGCCATGGTATTCAACGTACCCGAAGCAGTAAGAAACTTACCAATATATAATTACATGTGTAGTACATGTTCAGACAAGATATGTTACTTCTAAAGTGTTTACATTTCACTACAACCATATAGGAAAACTGCAACACTCCAAGTGGCAATGTTTTGTAACTTACTAGAACCATTTGGGGGCAAAAAATGTGACTTTTACTATAGCCATATTAGGCAAAGTGCCCTATGCCCTGTTTAGCAAATGGTTTAAGAAAGTTGTGTGTTACAAAACAGTGTGACTTATAGAGTGTTTATAAGCGTGTTTTTTCATTTGACCTGGTGACCTAGTTATAAACCCCACCTGACCCGTTTAAAACATGGCTGAGATATCATTATTGTGGCAAAAGTCTGATACATTTTCATGAAAATTTGACAATAAAAGTGGCCTTTATATTTCTTACAAAGTAAATGATGACAACAGACAACAAATGATTACAAAAGAGCGCTATGAGAATATTGTGCTCAAGTAAGATAAAACCATGATTTGCACAAAGGGCACAAAATATCTGGGACACTGATGATGTAATCTCAATAACACACCTTTATCCATGCTATATCGCTTTCCACTGCACATCTCATAAAGGCGTAGCTCTAGCTCCACGCACGGGATCATGCGTAGAAAGTTTGGTAGGAACACAAAGGTGCGCACGCCATGGTTCAGGAGGTGGCGTGCACAGGCTAGGCCCTGGGCACCCTGTACATGGGGCCCACACAGCACAAGCACTGTAGGCAGCTGGTGACCGTTCTGGGGGTTCAGTCTGACCAGGCAAAGAAGGCAAAATTATATGTGTCTTGTTCAGAGAAAACTGGGCTTAATTCATGTGCGTAAAGGGTCGTCCCAGATTAGCCTGTGCCGTCCGCACAGGCTAGTCAGGGACGACACTTTCCGCTTTTATGTCTTCTTTCAATTTCAAGTAAGTCCCTCGTTACCGAAAATCTAGTTTAGGCAGAAAGTGTCGTCCCTGATTAGCCTGTGTGGACTGCACAGGCTAATCTGGGACGACACTTTACGCACATGCATGATGACCAGCTTTCACAGAAAAAGACACAAATTAGCCTTCTTCTGGTAAGGTGGGATTAATGCACATGTGTAAAGTGTTGTCCCAGATTAATGCACATGTGTAAATGGTTGTCCCAGATTAATGCACATGTGTAAAGTGTTGTCCCAGATTAATGCACATGTGTAAAGTGTTGTCCCAGATTAATGCACATGTGTAAAGTGTTGTCCCAGATTAATGCACATGTGTAAAGTGTTGTCCCAGATTAATGCACATGTGTAAAGTGTTGTCCCAGATTAATGCACATGTGTAAATGTTGTCCCAGATTAATGCATATGTATAAAGTGTTGTCCCAGATTAATGCACATGTGTAAAGTGTTGTCCCAGATTAATGCACATGTGTAAAGTGTTGTCCAAGATTAATGCACATGTGTAAAGTGTTGTCCCAGATTAATGCACATGTGTAAAGTGTTGTCCCAGATTAATGCACATGTGTAAAGTGTTGTCCCAGATTAATGCACATGTGTAAAGTGTTGTCCCAGATTAATGCACATGTGTAAGTGTTGTCCCAGATTAATGCACATGTATAAAGTGTTGTCCCAGATTAATGCACATGTGTAAAGTGTTGTCCCAGATTAATGCACATGTGTTAAGTGTTGTCCCAGATTAATGCACATGTGTAAAGTGTTGTCCCAGATTAATGCACATGTGTAAATGTTGTCCCAGATTAATGCATATGTATAAAGTGTTGTCCCAGATTAATGCACATGTGTTAAGTGTTGTCCCAGATTAATGTACATGTGTAAAGTGCTGTCCCAGATTAATGCACATGTGTAAGTGTTGTCCCAGATTAATGCACATGTGTAAAGTGTTGTCCAAGATTAATGCACATGTGTAAAGTGTTGTCTCAGATGAATGCACATGTGTAAAGTGTTGTCTCAGATTAATGCACATGTGTAAAGTGTTGTCCCAGATTATGTGCAAAGTTTTGTTCCAGATTAATGCACATGTGTAAAGTGTTGTTCCCAGATTAATGCACATGTTTAAAGTGCTGTCCCAGATTAATGCACATGTGTAAAGTGTTGTCCAGATTAATGCACATGTGTTAAGTGTTGTCCCAGATTCATGCACATGTGTAAAGTGTTGTCCTAGATTAATGCACATGTGTAAAGTGTTGTCCCAGATTAATGCACATGTGTTAAGTGTTGTCCCAGATTAATGCACATGTGTAAAGTGTTGTCCCAGATTAATGAACATGTGTAAAGTGTTGTCCCAGATTAATGCACATGTGTAAAGTGTTGTCCCAGATTAATGCACATGTGTAAAGTGTTGTCCCAGATTAATGCACTTGTATAAAGTGTTGTCCCAGATTAATGCACATGTGTAAAGTGTTGTCCCAGATTAATGCACATGTGTAAAGTGTTGTCCCAGATTAATGCACATGTGTAAAGTGTTGTCCCAGATTAATGCACATGTGTAAAGTGTTGTCCCAGATTAATGCACATGTGTAAAGTGTTGTCCAAGATTAATGCACATGTGTAAAGTGTTGTCCCAGATTAATGCACATGTGTAAAGTGTTGTCCCAGAATAATGCACATGTGTAAAGTGTTGTCCCAGATCATGTGAAAAGTTTTGTTCCAGATTAATGCACATGTGTGAAGTGTTGTCCCAGATTAAAGCACATGTTTAAAGTGTTGTCCCAGATTAATGCACATGTGTAAAGTGTTGTCCCAGATTAGTTTGTGGACACAGGCTAATCAGGGAGGACACTTTCGGCCTTAACTTGTTTTTTGTTTAAAAGATCATTCCTTTAAACAAAAAAATCCATAAAGCAGAAAGTGTCATCTCTGATTAGCATGTGCAAACTGCACTGGTTTATCTGGCATCACACTTTCAAACATGCATTAAGCCCAGTTTTTACAGAACCTGGCACATATAAGGTCTTACCGAATTTCACATTTTAAAGAAAGCCTGTTTTTAAGACTGTCACAGCAGATTCAATTATTTCCAACCTTCATTGTTTAAGTTCATTTTCAGTTTTATAGTAACTTGAAATTATTTTATCAGATATATTGGAAAATGGAATGAAAATATATAGAGGCTACTTCAAAGAGGTACATGAATTAATTATTTCTAAACTTGAACAGAACTTTAATAAGTTAGTATAAACAGGAGTAAAAGCACATTCTACTAACATACTGATCACAGGTATGAGCATTGGTCAGTGACCTTATATGATCACCCTGAAGGCACAGGTGAAGTTGCATATTTAAATCTCTATAAGATACAGATACATGCATGTCTAAAGCATAATTCTGCAAAAAAGAAGGTTAAAGTTATTTGTCTTGATGAACTGCCTTAATTAAATAAAAACCCAAAAGACAAGTTCTAAGTTAAAATTAAATATCATTAGAAGATATATAGGATCTTGCATGAGTGGTCATTTTGTATTGAATTTATTAAACGAGTCATCTAAATATAAAAACGAGGCTTGCCGAGTTTTTATCTTTATTTAGATGACAAATTTAATAAATTCAATACAAAATGACCACGAATCTAAGATTTTATTTATAATATGACCAACAAATTATCTTTTTATTTTATGCTTTTTCCACTTTTTATTTACATTGTAAAAGAGTTTAACTGAAGAAATTCGATGGAATAATGACGTAATTTCGTCACAAAAATGATGTCATTTCAAAGTTATATAACTAGTGTAATAACACCCGTGTAATAATCAAAATTGAGCATTACGTTATTCCACTCCTGGAGCGTAGGTCATGTTATAAATTCAGTTGTTGAATGCTGCATGAAATCTTTAACCAAAACTGTCTAAGGACTAAAAGCCCATAGTTCTGCTACATTGCAGGGCAGAACTATAAGCTCTGGTCAGAGTCCCCACAAAATGACCCACAACACAAGTGTATTATGCTTTCATATACAATAAAAGAACAACAAACAAGAAATTTTTTCCAACCTGCTACTTCCTCCCAGCAACTGCAGCACCATTTCACTTGAGGAGCGGCCGACCATTTCCAGACGTCGGTCTAACGAGTATCCATACGCCTCAGCAGAGTCATACAGTTTATCAAGCAATTCATAGTCTATGCTAGGAACAATTAAGCCTGAGTCTGAAATAAACATAATCTTGTCAGACTGCTGTTAATATGTAACTAGGTGCCTACTTATTATATGAGTTGTGTTCTGAGAAAAATGGGCATAATGCATGTGCGTAAAGTGTCGTCCCAGATTAGCCAGTGCAATCTGCACAGGCTAATCAGGGACAACACTTGACGCTTTTATGACATTTTTCGTTTAAATGAAGTCTCTTTTTAGCAAAAATCCAATTAAGGCGGAAAAGGTTGTCCCTGATTAGCCGGTGTGGACTGCACAGGCTAATCTGGGACAACACTTTACGCACATGCATTATGCCCAGTTTTCTCAGAACAGGACTCATATATGAGCCTTACTCTTGGAAAATGGAGCTTAATGGATGTGTGTCCTCCCCAATGAGCCTGTGCAGTATTGGCTAATCAGGGACAAAACTTTCCACCTTAACTGGATCTTTGTTTGAAAAACAAAACATCATTCTAACATTAAATTTTGTCCATGATCAGTCTCTTCAGACTGCACTGGCTAATCTGGAACAAAACTGTACATACATGAATTCAGCCCCATCTTCGCAGATCAAGGCCCATTTGCATTCTTTGTTTACATAAAAAACTTTATTTTAACAAGTCATCAAGTACCACATGATTGCTTAATGTTGTTTGAATTAAGACAGTAAGTGTATCACAATATTCTAACACATGTATGCAGATGGTTACTGCAGATAATTGTTATTTGTGTAATTATCAATTGTACACAAGATGGAAAATCACAATTAAAAGATATCAAGCCTGACATATTCAGATGATACTATGAATGAGAAATGTGTCCTTTTTTTGTTTGAACCACGCATTGTAAAGGTTTTTCATAGCATTTCATTACATGAAGGAAGAGTCGAAATCAAACAGAATGATCAATAGTTATTTAATGAGTTTTAACAGCTATTTAACTCCATCATTAGTTTGCAGCACAAGTTCTGCAAATAAACAATAGTATGTTACCCACTAATTTACCTTAGTGTTGATCCTTGAGGTCGTTTTTTACCGACCCAGTAATTCATACAAGAGGAATAAAACCCCCAAGGTTTTGATAAAGTTAAACAAAAAACTGTATGACTTGAATTAATTTTTTAGATGCACACCTTTCAATTAACTATGGTTATGACAAAATGAAGGGAAGGAAGCCACAAGATCTTGCAAGTCATTAAGGAATTTTTACCTGTTGTGTAGTGTACTCCACAATCCCTGGGAACTTGAATCTGGGTAAAAGTCACTGGTTTTGATTGCAATATATTTTCATCATGGCGATACTTATCAGTTTTCTTATCGGTAATATGCACCAAATCTGGGTTACTGCTTTCAATCTCTTCATAAACAGCCTTTTTATCAAACAATTTTAGATTTTTCTCAAAATCAAAATCGTCCAAAATGTTATCAACTGGAGCACTGAAGCAGTCCTGCCTACTGTTTGGTCTTTTTTTGAACTCAATCTTTCTTGGGACACTGGTCTTCTGGGGACTCGAGCCTTCTGTGTCTGCAAACAATAACAAGAGCTGTCAGAAGACAGCGCGCTCAACTATTCGAGTGCTTGACAGTATAACGTAAGCCATCATGGGGAAATTGTTCATATTCAATAAGGTCAATAAGGTCAAGGTAATATAGTCATATTCTAAGTGGAATAAGACCATAATTGAAACATATTGATCGCTTATGTTTTGAAGAAGTTGTACTTTATAGGCAAATCTGAGTTCAGGTATATTTTCCACAATCTATTAAAAATTTGTAAAGACATAAAACAAACTAATAAGATTTTATTTCAAGTTTGATAGCAATAGCTTGGGTGGGATGGTTAGAGGGTCCTTCAAATAAATAACAAGAGCACCGCATAACGGGTGCCACGCTCGGCTGCAAAAGCTTGTCAGTTTTTTTTTTTTTAAATAGGTCACAGTGATATTGACCCAAAAATGGGTGTGGCGTGTAGAACTCATCAAGGTGCATCTACATATGAAGTTTCAAAGTTGTAGGTGGATGCACTTTGATTTTAGAGCAAATGTTAAGGTTTATGTTAAAGTTTAATACTAGAAGTCACAGTGACCTTGACCTTTGACCTAGTGACCCAAAAATGGGTGTGGCGTGTATAACTCATCAAGATGCATCTACATATGAAGTTTCAAAGTTGTAGGTGGAAGCACTTCGATTTTAGAGCCTATGTTTAAGTTTAATATTAAGAGGTCACAGTGAACTTGACCTTTGACCTAGTGACCCAAAATTGGTAGTGGCGTGTAGAACTCATCAAGGTGCATCTACATATGAAGTTTCAAAGTTGTAGGTGGAAGCACTTTGATTTTAGAGCCAATGTTAAGGCTTTAGAACGACACCTACGGCGTACGGCGGACGTCGGACGAGCTGGCTATGACAATACCTCGGATTTCTCCGAAAACAGCGAGCTAATTAAAAATTGTGTTTTTTTTTACCATGTTTAAAAAAAACAAAACTTTTTGGGTGGGGGGATGGAGAGGGGGGTATAATGGTGGGTGGGTGGTCATTTATTAGATGATCTTTCAAAAAAAGAAAACTTATATTTATTTATTTAATTTTTTTTTGGGGGGGTGGGAGGTTTGAGGTGGGGCGTGGGGGAGGGTTTGGGTGGAGTCCATTGTGGTAAGTCAGGTAAGTGTTTTTTTGTCAAAGTATGAATCAAATCTGATCATAAATAAAGAAGTTATGGCAATTTAAGCAAAATTTATTATCCCCACTTTTTTCGGAGACTATGAGCATATGTGCGACGGTGACAGTGACGGAATTTTAATCTGACCCCTGGGTCAAAAGTTATGGGGGTTGGGACGGGGCCGGGTCAGAGATTTTCACTCATTTTTTTAATGTTATTTTACATTAACTTCTTCATTTCTGCACCAATTTACTGCAAATTGATACTGAGCCTCTCTTATGACAATAAGGTAAATCTCAACTATGCATGGCCCCATTACCAACCCTGGGGCGCCCCGGCCACATAGGCCACGCCCACCCAAAATTGCCTTTTACTATAATTTCTTCATTGCTACACCGATTCACTTCAAATTGATACTGAACCTCTCTTATGACAATACGGTCAATCTCAGCTATGCATGGCCCCATAACCAACCCTGGGGCGCCCCGCCCACATAGGCCACGCCCACCCAAAATTGCCTTTTACTATAATTTCTTCATTTGTACACCGATTCACTTCATATTGATACTGAACCTGATTTATGACAATACGATCAATCTCAACTATGCATGGCGCCGTTACCAACCCTGGGGCGCCCCACCCACATAGGCCACGTCCACCCAAAATTGCCTTTTACTATAATTTCTTCATTTCTACACCGATTTACTTCAAATTGATACTGAACATCTCTTATAACAATACGGTCAATCTCAACTATGCAAGGCCCCATTACCAACCCTGGGGCCCCCCGCCCATAATAGGCCACACCCACCCAAAATTGTCTTTTACTATAATTTATTCATTTCTACACCGATTCACTTCTAATTAATACTGAACTTCTCTTATGACAATATGGTCAATCTCAACTATGTAAGGCCCATTACCAACACTGGGGCGCCCTGCCCATAATAGGCCACACCCACATAGGCCACGCTCACCCCAAATTGCCTTTTATTATAATTTCTTCATTTGTACACCGATTCACTTCAAATTGATACTGAACCTCTCTTATGACAAGCAGTTAATCTCAACTATGCATGGCCCCATAACCAACCCTGGGGCGCTCCGCCCACATAGGCCACGCCCACCCAAAATTGCCTTTTACTATAATATCTTCATTTCTACACCGATTCACTTCAAATTGATACTGAACCTCATTTATGACAATACAGTCAATCTCAACTATGCATGGCGCCATTACCAACCCTGGGGCGCCCCGCCCACATAGGCCACGCCAACCCAAAATTGCCTTTTACTATAATTTTGTCATTCCTACACCGATTTACTTCAAATTGATACTGAACATCTCTTATGACAATGCGGTCAATCTCAACTATGTATGGCCCCTTTACCAACCCTGGGGCGCCCCGCCCATAATAGGCCACACCCACCCAAAATTGTCTTTTACTACAATTTCTTCATTTCTACACAGATTCACTTCTAATTGATACTGAACTTTTCTTATGACAATACGGTCAATCTCAACTATGCATGGACCCATTACCAACCATGGGGGGGCCCTGGGTCAAACATGCGGCGTGGGGATACGCGTCGGCCTCTGCCGCGCCATTTATAGTTTATTTTAACTTGAGAGTCAAGGTAATTCAAAGGTCAAGGTCAAATTCAACTTGCCAGGTACAGTACCCTCATGACAGTACAAAAGTATTGGAAGTTTGAAAGCAATAGCCTTGATACTTTAGAAGTAAAGTGGATCTAAAAACAAAATTTAACAATTTTTTCAAAGTTACTAAGACAAAAAAGGGCCATAATTCCGTTTAAAAGCCAAACAGTTATGCAACTTGTATATAACATCTCTGGGCTTAAAAACAACAAAACAGTAACACAGTATAAGTTATGATGCAAACAGCTCATGGTAAAACCACATTTCAGTTATGTTGACTAATGGTGTCGACATGAATTGCAGTTATTTTCAATACGAATTTTGCTTGCAGGAAAAACTATAAATTACATATATTTTGTGTTCCTTAAACTGAAATATTGTGTGTACGAGTTTTCCAAGTCTGAAAACAATACCTGTAGCTATGATACTTTAGGAGTAAAATGGACCAAAACACAAAACTTAACCAAATGTTCAATTATCTTAGTATAAAAGGGGACATAATTCTGACAAAAATACCAGTCAAAGTTACATAACTTTGCCTGAACAGTCCCCTTATGATAGTTAGTAAGTGCTGCAAGTATGAAAGCAATAGCTTCGATACTTTAGGAATACAGTGAACCTAAACAAAAAACTTAAACAAATTTTCAATTTTATAAGTATAAAAAGGGAACATAATTTGTACAAAATGCTTGATACAGTTGTCTGCTCTTGTTTATAAATTGGGGTCATGTTGTTAAAGAAGTATGCAAAATATGAAAGCAATATGTCAAAGGACATAGAAAATATTTCAGGTGGTACGCAAACTGTAACATTCCAACGCTCACGATCACGCTCACACTAACACTCATGCCGACGCCGGAGTATGTAGGATAGATCCACTATATACTAGTATATACATTATATTAATCTTAATTTTGGATGTGTGTGTGTGTGATTTTTTAAACCCTTCAAGGGAAAATATTTCATAATAACAAATAATTTTCAAAGAGACCCAAATATTTTCTGCCAAAAAGTTATACTGTCTTCACAATGAATGTCACCTTGAATAAAATATGTTAATCAGAAATGCGATTTCATAAGCATAGTTGCTGTCAGAGTGGATATTACATTACAATCTAAAATTATCTTCCTGTGAGCTACTTGCTCAACAACTACATCTAAACACTAAGTCTAAACAAGGGCTGTTTGTAAAACAAGCATGCCCCCCAAATGGGCTGTCAGTTGTGGTGGCAGCCATTGTGTGAATACGTCAGAGTATGATTGACAATTTAAAGAAGAATTGCTCGCTTGACTCATGGAGTTGCTGATGAGAGTCTTTGACCTAGAGTACTGAAAATCAATAGGGGTCATCTGTCAGTCATGATCAATGTCCCTATGAACTTTCCTGATCCCAGGCTTAAGCGTTCTTGAGTTATCATCTGGAAACCATTTTACTGTTTCGAGTCACTGTGAACTTGAACTTTGACCTAGTGACCTAAAAGTCAATAAGGGTCATCTGCCGGTCATGACCAATGTCACTATGATCTTTCCTGATCCCAAGCTTAAGTATTCTTGAGTTATTATCTGGAAACCATTTTACTGATTTGAGTCACTGTGACCTTGAACTTTGACCTAGTGACCTGAAAATGAATAGGGGTCATCTGTCAGTCATTACCAATGTCCCTATGAACTTTCCTGATCCCAGGCTTAAGCGTTCTTGAGTTATCATCCAGAGACCATTTGACTGCTTCGAGTCACTGTGATCTTGAAACCTTGAACTTTGACCTAGTGACTGGAAAATCAATAGGGGTCATCTGCCTGTCATGACCAATGTCCCTATGAACTTTCCTGATACCAGGCCTAAGCGTTCTTGAGTTATCATCCGGAAACCATTTTACTGCTTCAGGTCACTGTGACCTTGAACTTTGACCTAGAGTCCTGAAAATCAATAGGGGTCATCTGTTAGTCATGACCAATGTCCCTATGAACTTTCCTGATCCTAACCCTAAGCATTTGTGAGTTATCATCCAGAAACCATTTTACTGTTTCAAGTCACTGTGACCTTGACTTTTGACCAGTCACTAGTGACCTCAAAACCAATAGGGGGCATCTGTTAGTCATGACCAATGTCCCTATGAACTTTCCTGATCCCGGGCTTAAGCCTTCTTGAGTTATCATCCGGAAACCATTTTACTGCTTCAGGTCACTGTGACCTTGAACTTTGACCTAGAGTACTGAAAATCAATAGGGGTCATCTGTCAGTCATGATCAATGTCCCTATGAACTTTCCTGATCCCAGGCTTAAGCGTTCTTGAGTTATCATCCGGAAACCATTTTACTGTTTCGAGTCACTGTGAACTTGAACTTTGACCTAGTGACCTAAAAGTCAATAAGGGTCATCTGCCGGTCATGACCAATGTCACTATGATCTTTCCTGATCCCAAGCTTAAGTATTCTTGAGTTATTATCTGGAAACCATTTTACTGATTTGAGTCACTGTGACCTTTAACTTTGACCTAGTGACCTGAAAATGAATAGGGGTCATCTGTCAGTCATTACCAATGTCCCTATGAACTTTCCTGATCCCAGGCTTAAGCGTTCTTGAGTTATCATCCAGAGACCATTTGACTGCTTCGAGTCACTGTGATCTTGAAACCTTGAACTTTGACCTAGTGACTGGAAAATCAATAGGGGTCATCTGCCTGTCATGACCAATGTCCCTATGAACTTTCCTGATACCAGGCCTAAGCGTTCTTGAGTTATCATCCGGAAACCATTTTACTGCTTCAGGTCACTGTGACCTTGAACTTTGACCTAGAGTCCTGAAAATCAATAGGGGTCATCTGTTAGTCATGACCAATGTCCCTTTGAACTTTCCTGATCCTAACCCTAAGCATTTGTGAGTTATCATCCAGAAACCATTTTACTGTTTCAAGTCACTGTGACCTTGACTTTTGACCAGTCACTAGTGACCTCAAAACCAATAGGGGGCATCTGTTAGTCATGACCAATGTCCCTATGAACTTTCCTGATCCCGGGCTTAAGCGTTCTTGAGTTGTCATCCGGAAACCATTTTACTGCTTCAGGTCACTGTGACCTTGAACTTTGACCTAGAGTACTGAAAATCAATAGGGGTCATCTGTCAGTCATGATCAATGTCCCTATGAACTTTCCTGATCCCAGGCTTAAGCGTTCTTGAGTTATCATCCGGAAACCATTTTACTGTTTCGAGTCACTGTGAACTTGAACTTTGACCTAGTGACCTAAAAGTCAATAAGGGTCATCTGACGGTCATGACCAATGTCACTATGATCTTTCCTGATCCCAAGCTTAAGTATTCTTGAGTTATTATCTGGAAACCATTTTACTGATTTGAGTCACTGTGACCTTGAACTTTGACCTAGTGACCTGAAAATGAATAGGGATCATCTGTCAGTCATGACCATTGTCCCTATGAACTTTCCTGATCCCAGGCTTAAGCGTTCTTGAGTTATCATCCAGAGACCATTTGACTGCTTCGAGTCACTGTGATCTTGAAACCTTGAACTTTGACCTAGTGACCGGAAAATCAATAGGGGTCATCTGCCTGTCATGACCAATGTCCCTATGAACTTTCCTGATACCAGGCCTAAGCGTTCTTGAGTTATCATTCAGAAACCATTTTACTGCTTCAGGTCACTGTGACCTTGAACTTTGACCTAGAGTCCTGAAAATCAATAGGGGTCATCTGTTGGTCATGACCAATGTCCCTATGAACTTTCCTGATCCTAATCCCTAAGCATTTGTGAGTTATCATCCAGAAACCATTTTACTGTTTCAAGTCACTGTGACCTTGACCTTTGACCAGTCACTAGTGACCTCAAAACCAATAGGGGGCATCTGTTAGTCATGACCAATGTCCCTATGAACTTTCCTGATCCCGTGCTTAAGCGTTCTTGAGTTATCATCCGGAAACCATTTTACTGCTTCAGGTCACTGTGACCTTGAACTTTGACCTAGAGTACTGAAAATCAATAGGGGTCATCTGCCAGTCATGACCAATGTCCCTATTAACTTTCCTGATACCAGGCCTAAGCGTTCTTGAGTTATCATCCAGAAACCATTTTACTGCTTCAGGTCACTGTGACCTTGAACTTTGACCTAGAGTCCTGAAAATCAATAGGGGTCATCTGTCGGTCATGACCAATGTCCCCATGAACTTTCCTGATCCTAACCCTAAGCATTTGTGAGTTATCATCCAGAAACCATTTTACTGTTTCAAGTCACTGTGACCTTGACCTTTGACCAGTCACTAGTGACCTAAAAATCAATAGGGGGCATCTGTTAGTCATGACCAATGTCCCTATGAACTTTCCTGATAACCGGGCTTAAGCGTTCTTGAGTTATCATCCGGAAACCATTTACTGTTTTGAGTCACTGTGACCTTGAACTTTGGCATAGTGACCTGAAAATCAGTAGGGGTCATCTGCCAGTCATGATCAATGTACCTATGAACTTTCCTGATCCCAGGCCTAAGCGTCCTTGAGTTATCATCTGCAAACCATTTGGTGGACGGACAGACCGACATGTGCAAAACAATATAGCCAATCTTCGAAGAGGGGCATAAAAAGTAAGTATGAGCCTTGTTCTAGGACAACTGGGTTTCATGCATGCGGGTAGTGTCATAAAGGAGTAGCCTGTTTAGTCTGCACAGGCTTATCAGAGACGACAATGTCTGCTTCTATTGAATTAATTTTTTTAAATAAGGGTTTTTCTAAATGAAAATTCACTTTAGCCCAGTTTTTCTAGAACGCTGCTCTAATAATGGCACAGTGATGTACCCATAAAATCTGGAATTTTTCAATGAGAAATCTTCTAGCTTGCAAAATGAAGGGAAGACAGTGAAATGGAAAAAAAAAAGAATAATATTGATGGATTTGATAATAGAGTAATTCTACACAGTGACATGTTTTTTTTACATTTAACAATCAAGAATTGTATTAACTATCATTGTTATTACAAAATTAGGTATAATACACACTAATATAATAATGTAATATTTACTATGTAAATATTAGAAAGGATAATATCTGTGCAAATCCAGCAACATCAAATGCATGTCTTTTCATTGTACCTGAATTGACACGCCCTCTAAAGCTGTCCTCCTTGGTGGGTGTGTACCTATTAATGTACTGCACAGGGTCCTCTGAGGTATACCTGAATAACAGTGCTTCTTGAAAAACAGGGCTTAATGCATGTGCATAAAGAGTCACAAAATATACAGACTAATCAAAAACCCACTACCCAATGGACAAGACCGACAAGTTTTATCAATGAAGAATCTGTTCGACCATATGATGAATACATTCTTTACGAAAAAATACACAAAAAACTAATATCAGAGCAATTCAAAACAGATCATTATACACATTTTCATGTCCTATAACTTCTTTAACTCCCTGATCTTTACAAGTCATGAATGTTTGTCATCACAGGCATATGTCACTTATGACAACCTCCTATCACTGAATATGCTTATTTAAACATTCTATTTAAACAAGCTACATTTGTATGGGTGATGAAAACATTATACAGTCAGCTAAGCCACGTACTCAAACCGTAGAATCTTAACGCATTCTGCAACATTTTCCATACTGCACTGTGTCCACAACATAACAAGATACCATTGAGACGAATCTTCTGACCAAATTTTATGAAGATCGGGCAATAAATGTGGCCTCTAGAGTGTTAACAAGACAAATGTTGATGCCGCCCAACAGACAAAAGGCGATCACAGAAGCTCACCATGAGCACATTGTGCTCAGGTAAGCTTAAAAAACAAATCAAATCTTATATTTTACAAACAGTCTGATCCTAGATTGACATCAATTTAAATAAACTTATTTATTATTCATTATACTTGCATTATGTATCGTTTTATGGAAATGATCTAAACCACAAAATACCTTTAAGATTGCCAAATACACTCAATTTTCTAAGTCCAAAATTTTTAGTATAAACTTGTCGAACCAAATGTCTCACACTTATTTTAGCTTTTGGGAAGTCTGCATACATTTTGAACATATAATTTGCTAAAAAGCCAGGGTTTTTTTTTGGCCCGATTTTATAGCCGAAATTCAGCTATGTTCCCAATCCCAAAAAGTATACTTTTTTCCCAAAATGTGGCAAAAAATTCCCAATTTCCAAAAAAAAATAAAAAAATTTTTTTTTTTAGAAAGAAGTCTTATGTGTATTTTATCTCAATTTTAATTCAATTACATCTAACAAAGTATTATATGATTTTTTTTCTTTAAATATGAATGATTTTAAAGAGTTATATCAAATTTAGTTTTTCCCTAATCAGTGGACTTTTCGTGTGGAAAAAAGGCTAATGAATTTATTTTCCCAATTTCATGAAAATGCCGATAAAATTCCCAATTCCAAAGCCATAGGCTATCTTCCCAAAAAGTGGAAAAAAAACCCTGAAAGCAGTTACCTGTGATTATTATTTCTATAACCATATCCATTCAAAGATCCTTTCCTTTCTCGAGTAGAGGCCGGATTCAATGGGCTAGCATGCCCATTGCTCGCCCCCTTGTCCATACAATAAGTACCATTGTTGTCACGACATGATCTATCAGTCAGGCTTGAACTTGACAGCGAGTGGTACCCATTGTCATGTAAATGAACAGAGTGACTACTAGAGTTTGCACTTGTATCATTTCGTGGCTCTGCTATTCTCCCAGGAGAGGCTGCTATGTCATAAGATTCTGCAGCCTGCTTTGACAATTTTGATGGCGTTGCATTCTTTGGCAAAACTTTCTGTGCTTCATCGGCAGACTTGACAATAGCAAGTTCCTTTATGTCACAAGCACTGAAAAAAATACATAGCGGGTACATGACTTGTATATAACATCTCTGGGCTTAAAAACAACAACAAAACAGTAACACAGTATAAGTTATGATGCAAACAGCTCATGGTAAAACCACATTTCAGTTATGTTGACTAATGGTGTCGACATGAATTGCAGTTATTTTCAATACGAATTTTGCTTGCAGGAAAAACTATAAATAACATATATTTTGTGTTTCTTCAACTGAAATATTGTGTGTGAAAAACATATACACGACATATCATGTTGCATGATGCCACATGCCATTCAAATATAAATTTATAAGTTTATGAATGTAAATGATAGTACTTTCGAACCTGATGGTTACTTCCGGGAATTCACACTGCACACCATTTCTGAATGGCTTACGCAGGGTGAGAGACTGAGATGAATTATCAACTTTCAGCACTTGTCCCTGGTATGTTCCAAGTACATCCCCACAGTTGAGAGATACGAGACAACCGATGTAACTCATACTAACATCAACAGTATCTTTACAACTCAATCTACAACATAAAAAGGAAAATACATTGTCTCTAAGTTGAATGTTTTTATATCTTGATCAGTTTATTAATTAAAACTAAAACAAAAAGAGCAACAGAACCAGCTAACCAACTAAATCTGTTGCTTAATGCAGAGATAGAGGATAAGACTTAACCCTTCACCATTTAGATACGTATTGAACCCTTTACCACATAGATACCTATTTTTATGCATTTGTAGTCCCTGAGAAAGTTAATTTAATTAAAGACCTTCATTAGGAAATTCAAGTTTAAAAGGATTAATTTCCTGGTGCCCAGCCGATGATTGCATGGACACCTGGTAATTTTGTACATGTTTTGTAGCATCTGCCAGCATCCGGATTAATTTTTAATATCACAAAAAATTTTACCCAACATCGGGCCCGGGAAGGAATCGAGTTGAGATAATAAAAGATTGGACGATCAACGCACAGTTATCGCCTGCCATGCGCCAATCATCGGATTTATTGTATGTGTATCATTACGAGCACTGTTCCGCCTCTGGCGGTCATTGTGCACAGGCTCTCCGGCAATCAGACAGTCGCCAGCCGATGTATATGCCCCTGGCAAATACCTTGACTTTTGCCAATACACGTTAAAAAAATCTGATGTCGGGCGATCACCAGGCGATAACAATACCTTGATCGTCCGATGTTGTTTCGATCTGAACTTGATTCCTTCCCGTGCTTGATGTCGGGTAAAAATTTAAAGTGAGACTTAAAATTAATCCGGACGCCGCCCGATGCTACAAAATGACCTGGTGTCTGTGTGATCATCGGCTGGGCGCCAGTCTGATGAGCGGAAAAATAGGTTGTCTGCTGACTGAGGTATAAATGTTACTTTTTATTTTTAAAGAAAATTGTATAACGTTATAACCTTTTTTTAGAAACCTTCAAAGTCGGAAAATTGTCGACAGCAATTGGGAAATTTGTAGTTTTTTTTCCTAATTGAAAAATCTTCGTTTTCCAGTTATTTATAAAGAAGGAAAAAATCTCTGTAGTTCACAACAGATTTCATTATTTCAGGATTGCATCCCAGGTAAACAAACAAGCTTAATGAATAGTCTTGAAATATAACTATGTTGTTTATACATTGCATAGAGGCTGATCCTTGGTAGTACGTCCATTTTATAACAATACTTCCACAAAATATCACTGGAACTTAATGCGATACTGTGATGAGTAAACTGGACAACAGTCAACAGTAGCTTTATTTCACAACACGGTGAATTACCCCACCCACTACATAATACACTTATTTACATGTACTTAAAATAGCGTAAATTAAATCAAGAAATGTTAACTATAAGTCAGCATGATTAGAATTTTCTCAAGTTTATCGTAAAATAACTTACAAAACCGCACAATGATCAACTTTAAGCAGTGCTATTTCTCAAGCTGTTTGTTTGCGTATTGGCCTTTGGCTTATATCAATTATTGACACGAATTTAAAATCAAATATAGCAAATAAAGTTATTTTCTATTTATTTTATGAATGAATGAGTAATTTAACGATAAATTGTTTTTTGTAAGCGA
Organism: Dreissena polymorpha; assembly: GCF_020536995.1. NCBI lineage: Eukaryota > Metazoa > Mollusca > Bivalvia > Myida > Dreissenidae > Dreissena > Dreissena polymorpha. The sequence goes on from NC_068358.1 coordinate 6,029,304, forward strand.
TTAAAAGAGTGTTAATGTTTAACTATGACCAGTCGATTATATTTTCTTACTCATCTATAAAGATGTAAGCGGTCACAAGTATTTTGGTTCGATGGGCCTAGAGCCGCCCCCTAGAAAGTAGAAGACAAGTACAATCTTAGAGCTTACTTTTAAGGAAGAAAACCATGACATCCACAATAAGTCAACAGGATGTAGAAACACTGAAAACTAAAGTTTACCAAGCAGCCAGTGAAGGCAGAGCTATCAGTATTTTTGCCATGCTCTGGAATTTAGAAAGGAAACCCATAGTTCATCAGGTACACATTCTAGGCATTATCTTCAACTTGGCTGTATTGGCAGTGAAGGGACCTATACAAACAAGGTCCTTGGGCAATGTCATCATGTGAATCGTATGTTTTAAGTAAGCTTCGTCATGTCAAATGTATTAATAATCTATTGAACCCTGCATCTTGTGTATAATTTTGCAATGGGGATGATTTTTGTTGCAATAATCCAACTTCCAAGCTAGTGACCCCCCCCGGCCCAGGACGCTGGGAGTTGTAACTGGTAACGGCATTTTTCATGGAAACTCTGCTGCCTGGAATCCAGGTGGTACTTAAATAGGTAAAATGACAACATAAACTATTTTCTGGTATATAGCAGACTAAAGATATTAATCCAAGTTTCAAACACATCAACGGTTCACAAAAATGTTTTAGTTTTTTGCTATAAAAAAAGCACAGTATTCCAAATTTGAAAATATGCTTATTTGAACATCGACATTTCTCCCGAATCCTCGACAAGATCGATCTCATGTGTAATCAATCATGCTACATCGTCTATATCCAGAACCTCCTTAAGATAGATTGAATCATAAATTGAAAACTTCGGCTTTCAGTTTGATTAGTTTTTTTTAACAACATTTTGTTTTGAGTATTATATACAAAAAACGCAAATTGATGTTGATCGTGACATGTATTGTGTTTTTTACAATGTTTAAGGTTGATTGAATTTTATTTTATGTACAAATTTGAGACTTATTATTTTTACATGGAATTTGGTTTTATCAGGAAGAACCTTAAGCTGTAATTATGTACTTGTACTCATAAAAGCTCAAAGCATTCAAGAAGAACTAGGGGTGATGTGACAACTGAACATTTTTACTCCTGTCATTCTGGCTAAGCATGCTAGATTACAGAGCTTTGGAAACACTTAATCAAGCTTATTTGTACGCAAAAATTTGATAAAGGACGCTTATCGGAAACCAATTGATAGTCCCCAGGACACATCTTGTTCCATAACTGGGCTTCAAAAGTCAATCCATTAACAAACAAAACCTGTAATGCAACCTCCTATTTATATTCAAGCCAACACAATTTATTTCCTCATACCTGTTTAAAATCCAATGAATCCAATGCAGTAAACTGTCCGGTAGTTTTCTCACACCCCATCCTCTATGGAAACTACGCATAAATGCTGTTTCTGATAGTAATAGCATGCTTCCAATAATAATGTACTTATTGTAGTGAATGTAGTATTGATTAATGTTGTTTGAAGTGTTACACATTTAAAGTTTTATCTTCTAGAAACTGGCCCCAACTCAGAATTCACATCAAAGACATTTGATGTCTGCCGACAGCATTGACAACTTGCAGTTTTTAGCTCTACTGGCCGAAGGCCTGAAGAGCTTATGTCATGGCGTGGTTTCCGTCCTCCGTGCGTGCGTGCGTTAGACTTTTTCTTGTTTACGCGATCAAGTCCACAGTTTTCATCCGATTCTTTTCAAACTTGTTCAGTGTCTTTATATTAATGAGGACTCGAACCCTATTGAAAATGGGTTACATCAGAGTAAAAAGATCAGAATTATCTGTCCTTGAATTTGAGAAAATTGTGAAATAAGGCTTGTTTATGCAATAAAGTCCACAGTTTTCATCCAATCATTTCCCAACTTGCACAGTGTCTTAATCTGAATGATGAGTCAAACCCTATTGAAAATGAGCAATATCAGAGTTATAAGTCCAGAATTATCTCCCCTTGAATTTGAGAAAAAAATGAAAATCTTTAACATTTTGCTATAACTTTTGAATATTGAAGATAGCAACTTCATATTTGGCATGCATGTGTATCTGATGGAGCTGCACATTTTGAGTGGTGAAAGGTCAAGGTCATCCTTCAAGGTCAAAGGTAAAAAAAAAATCAAAGCGGCGCAGAAGGGAACAAAGTGTTTCCAACAAACACATTTCTTGTTTGTTTACAAATAAAGTTCTATCCTTTTGAAACTTCAACGGATGTTTTATATCATCAAGGGCCAGAACCGCATTGAGAGTGAAGAAAATTTGTCCAACTTATTGTTGAAAAGGAGCCATTTGAAGTTTAAATTTTATGTTTCTTCTTGTTTATGCAATAAATTTCCCATTTTGGGTCTGTTTATTTAAAACTTACTCAGATTGTTCATACTATCAAGGGCTTGAGCCCTATTGATTCCAGCCAGGAGAGCGATTCAGGCCCTCATGGGCCTCTTGTTTAAGGCATAGGTTAAATTGTTTGTCATCCGGTAACACTGTTGTGATTGTCATAGACCTGTGTATTTAACTGGTTGTATTGTTTCAAGTGGAAAAATGATTGCAAGGTAATTATAATGTTTTGTTAAGAAAGGACAAAAGTAAACATATAAAAGTGGGGTGTGTATGTAAATATATATTAAGCACTTTCATGCACACTTGCCTTAAGAGAGTTGTTTATTTTGTTTGTTTTTTTTCTACATTATTTTTTTTATATAAGAAACAATTTGTTATAGAATTTAAATTATCAACATCAATAATCAAATGTGGCCACAATGTTTGTGAGCATAAATTGCCAAATATATACATGTATACAAATACTATAACCAGCCAAATCGACTGAATCACTTCTGCCTTTGAATAATGGAAAGTAGCCAATTTTATGTTGATTAATCAGGAGTTCTCTGTCTACTAGATGGCTTACAGGGTTACAGGGTCATTTGGGTAAAGGGTAGCTCCTGCCCAGACTTTGAAGATGTGCAAGCTGGCCTGGAGCTACCATGACCACACATGACATTAATCCCTTTTTCGCATGATGCAGCTCATATAACTTTTCAGCCCATCAACGGCATGTCCAGATACTCCCAAAAATTACTTTTCAGATTTAATAAAAATGTTTGGGCTATTTGTAATTCAGTGTGGGTTCCCTTCTGAAATCAAAACAGAGAGATACCGGTAGGCCCCTTTCATTAGCAAAAGTATTGAAATGAAAGAACAGTAACTGTTTTTATTTAGCTTTCATTATTTCCAATGGTATGCAATTTGAAAATAGTGTTGTTATCGGTTTTGCTATCAGACAGGAAATACATCCTAGTTGTTGCACTGAATACTTGTTTTTCAATTAATAACTCAATGACTTTGTCTATTTTGGTGTTTTGTGTGAAGTCGTTGATGTCCAGTCAGTTACTTAATTTGTGCATGGTTCATTTCAGTTCTGTTCTGGCATCATGAAATTCACTATAGCTATTAAGTTCGCTCTCACCCATTAATTAATTTACTGAACACTATCATACCATACTGAGTCCGTTAGAAACTGTGTAACTAATAATACATATCTGGTGATCAATGACATTAAAACAATAAGAGTTCATGATCATGGAATTGACTATGTGATAAAAAACTGAAAATTACTCATCAATATTTTCAATTCATATGCATAGCATAATTATAATGAATGATAATGAGGGAAAATACAATTACAATATCTTTGGATTATACCACAATTTCCTTTTACAAAGACACACAATCATTTTCTTCCACAATTGGAAGGGTCCAAAACTCTAAACAAAATAGAGAAAAAAAAGCCTTAAAACAGCATGTTGTATGAAAATCTAAAAAACAAATTCCTTCTATTAACTAGTTTTAATTGTACCAACTGTCCTATACATAAGTTTGTGTTAATTAAAACACTTATCAGAGTAATTCTTGCTGACTGTTGAGTAACATATGTGTCTTGTTCTGTAAAAGCTGGTCATAATGCATGTGCGTAAAGTGTCGTCCCAGATTAGCCTGTGCAGTCCTCACAGGCTAATCAGGGACAACACTTTCCGCCTGAACTTGATTTTCGGTAAGGAGGGGCTTCCTTGAAACTAAAAATACCATTAAAGCGGAAAGTGTCGTCCCTGATTAGCCTGTGCGGACTGCACAGGCTAATCTGGGATGACACTTTACACATATGAATTAAGCCCAGTTTTTTCGAACAAGACCCATATTGTTTATTAGATTGATTCTATAAACACCATTTTGATTGTTTCAGATTTTAGCACATCACACTGAAGAAAATGGTCAGTGGACAACGCCACTGCTTATTGCAGCAAGAAATGGACATGAAAAAGTTGTTCTAGTCCTGCTGAGCAATTTCAATGCTGATGTTGAAGCCACAGGAACAGTAAAGTTTGATGGGTATGCCATAAAAGGGGCCACGCCCCTATGGTGCGCTGCAGGGGCTGGTCATTTCAAGATAGTGAAATTGTTGGTAGAGCATGGAGCCAATGTCAACCATACGACTGTCACCAACTCAACACCTCTCAGAGCTGCTTGTTATGATGGAAGATTGGACATTGTGAAATATCTTGTTGAGCAAAAAGCTGACTTGACGATTGCAAATAAATACAAGAACACCTGCTTGATGATATCTTGTTATAAAGGTCATAAGGAAGTTGTGAGGTACTTGTTAGAGAGTGGGGCTCCAACAGATTCACAAGCACATTGTGGAGCGATGGCGGTACACTTTGCTGCAGAATGTGGTCACTTGGAAATAGTCAAGCTTTTGGTGGAATTCAATGCCAGTATGTTGCTCAACAACAATGGGTTAAGCCCCCTAATAGTGGCTGCTGAGTGCATGCAAGTGGGCGTGGTCGATTACTTAATCTCAGATCCCAACTGTACTCGTAAAAACAAAATAGACGCATATGAACTGTTAGGGGCTTCTTATGCAAATGACAAAGAACATTATAATATTGATAATGCTTACTATTATCTAAGGAAAGGCATGGCTGAAAGATTTGTAGACCCTGATAACATCATCAATAAGGAAACTTTACCTCCAGTTCCAGCCTACGAATTTCATTCTGAATGTAGAAGTCTTCAAGAGCTTGATGCAATTCGAAACAACCCAAATGCCTTGCATATGGAAGGACTGACAGTGCGTGAACGAATTCTTGGTTCAGAAAATCATGAGGTTACACATCCCATTATATTCCGTGGTGCAGTGTTTGCAGACAGTGCCCGTTTCGACAGATGTATTGCGCTTTGGCTTCATGCCATGACGCTGAGAATCAATGTGCGAAGAAGCATCTCCAAAGATCTTCTGCGTTTTGCTCAGGTCTTTGCTCAAATGGTTCATGTTGGTAAGTATCATCATGAATTAAAATGAACCCCAATGATTGCATTTTACCTTTTAAACCATACTTATAATAGTATTGATTTTTGACAGTCAATAACTTAAAAAAATAAGTATTTTCAATGTCAAATGTAATTTTTTTTTAATTATTTTTTGAAGGTTCATGTTAATTGGTTTACGCGAAATAAAAAAGGTCTATAAGTAAATTTGGTCAATTTTGTTCAAAAAGTGCACTATCTGTAATTTAAGAAATAAACTGATCATTGAAACTGGACATTTCAAGCCAAATTGCTTGCAAATGAATATTTTAATTGGTTTGTGCTATTTATACATAGCAATTTTCAAGACGCATTATTCCCAATGAAGTTTTTGCGACGCAAATTTTCCCAATGTCAGGGGTTTTCCCAATTGGTACAAAACTGATGCTTTTCTGGGAAAAAAATTTGTTGTATGACGAAAAATGCTGCCATGTATTGCTAAATACCATGCATAATTTCAGATTTGTTATGGACCTTTTTAGCTCACCTGAGCACAAAGTGCTCATGGTGAGCTTTTGTGATCGCCTTTTGTCCGTCGTGCGCCATCAACATTTGTCTTGTGAACACTCCAGAGGCCACATTTATTGTCTGATCTGAATGAAACTTGCTCAGAATATTTGTCCCAATGATACCTCGATTGAGTTCGAAACTGGGTCATGCTGGGTCAAAAACTAGGTCACAAGGTCAAAAAAAGAAAAACCTTGTGAACACTGTAGAAGTCACATTTGATGCCCAATCTTCATGTAACTTTGTCAAAATGTTTGTCTAATTGATATTTTGGTTGAGTTTAAAAATGGTTCCGGTCCGTTGAAAAACATGGCTGCCAGGGGGCGGGGCAGTATTCCTTATATGGCTATAGAGAAACTTTGTAAACACTCTAGAAGTCACAATTTTTTGCCCAATCATCATGAAACTTGGTCAAAACATTGGTTTCATTGATATCTTGGACGAGCAAAAAAATGGTCCAGATCGGTGAAAAAACATGGCCGCCAGGGGGCGGGGCAATTTTTTCTATATGTATATAGTGAAAACATGTGAACACTCTAGAAGTCACATTTTTGGTCCAATCTTCATGAAATTTAGTCAGAACAAGTGTTTTCTGGATAGGACTGTTGAGTTTGAAAATGGTTCAGATCGGTAAAAAAGCATGGCCGCCAGGGGGTCATTTTCCTGATATTTATATAGTAAAAAAAGCTTGTGAACACTAGAAGTCACATTTTTTGCCTAATCATCAAAAAAAAATTCTAAACATCAATTTTATAGATATCTCGGACGAGTTCGAAAATGGTCATGATGGGTGGCAAAACATTGCCGGCAGGGGGTGGGACAGTTTTCTCTATATGTGTGTAGTTAAAACATGTGAATAGTCTGTTAAAGAAAGATAACCTGTACATGCATACTTTCTAATACCGTTAGTAAACTTCCTTGTTAAAACCTTGTTAACACTCTAGAGGCCACATTTATTGTCCAATCTTCATGAAATTTGGTCAGAAGATTGGTCTCAATGATACATGTATCTTGGATGAGTTAGAAAATGGTTTCATTTGCTTGAAAAACATGGCTGCCAAGGGGCGGGCATTTATCCTTATATGGCTATATATGGCTATAGTAAAACCTTGTTAACACTCTAGAGGCCACATTTATTGTCCAATCTTCATGAAATTTGATCAGAAGATTGGTCTCAATGATATCTTGGATGAGTTCGAAAATGGTTACTTTTACTTGAAAAACATGGCTGTCAAGTGGCGGGGCATTTTTACTTATATGGCTATATATGGCTATAGTAAAATCTTGTTAACACTCTAGAGGCCACATTTATTGTCTTATCTTCATGAAACTTGGTCAGAAGATTCTTCCCAATAATATCTTGGAAGAGTTAAAAAATGATGCTGGTTGGTTGAAAAACATGGTCGCCAGGGGGCGGGGCATTTTTCCTTATATGGCTATAGTAGAACCTTGTTAACACTCTATAGAGGCCACGTTTTATTTTCCGATCTTCATGAAACTTGGTCTGAAGATTTGTCCCAATGATATCTTGGATGTGTTCGAAAATAGTTTCGGTTACTTAAAAAACATGGCCACCAGGGGGCTGGGCATTTTACCTTATATGGCTATATATGACTTTAGTAAAACCTTGTTAAAACTCTAGAGGCCACATTTATTGTCCAATCGTTATGAAATTTGGTCAGAAGATTGGTCTCAATGATATCTTGGATGAGTTTGAAAATGGTTACGTTTGCTTGAAAAACATGGCTGCCAAGCGGCGGGTCATCTTTTCTTATATGGCTATAGTAAAATCTTGTTAACACTCTAGAGGCCACATTTATTGTCTGATCTTCATGAAACTTGGTCAGAAGATTCATCCTAATAATATCTTGGACATGTTAAACAATTATGCCGGTTGGTTGAAAAACATTGCCGCCAGGGGGCGGGGCATTTTTCCTTATATGGCTACAGTAAAACCTTGTTAACACTCTAGTGGCCACATTTATTTTCCTATCTTCATGAAATTTGATTAGAAGATTTGTGCTAATGATATCTTGGATGAGTTTGAAAATGGTTTTGGTTGCTTTAAAAACATGGCCACCAGGGGGCAGGGCATTTTTCCTAATATGGCTTTACATGTATATTGCTTTAGTAAAACTTTATTAACACTCTAGAGGCCACATTTATTGTCCAATCATCATGAAACTTGGTCAGACGATTTGTCCCAATGATATCTTGGATGAGCGGGAAAATGGTTCTGGCATTTTTCCTTTTATGGCTATAGTAAAACCCTGTTAACACTCTAGAAGCCATATTTATTGTATGATCATCATGAAACTTTGTCAGAAGATTTGTCTCAATGATATCATGGACAAGTTCGAAAATGGTAACAGTTGCTTGAAAAACATGGCCACCAGTGGGAGGGGCATTTTTCCTTATATGGACTTATGAATTTTAATGAAACTTTGTCAGTATATTTGTTTAAATGATATCTTGGATGTGTATGAAAATGGTTCTGGTCTGTTGAAAAACGTGGCTGCCAGGGTGTTCACTAGTCATGAAAGTGGTAAGAACATTTTGTTCGAATGACATCTTGGGCTGCACAGAACAGGTCAGTTCCTTTGAATCTCAGGTGAGCGACTTTGGGCCTTTCAGGCCCTCTTGTTTAGTGTTTGGATACCTCTTTTTAAGGAAATTTAAGTAATATTTGTGTGGCCAATTTTCAGGGCATTAAGATGTTACACTATGTTAGATCATTTTTTACAGTTGCATGTACATGTAAACAGAATTCTTATAATTTGTATTTATTTGATTACATATTTTTTTTTACAACTAAATGTTAAATGACAATCATAAATTATTTGCTTTATTTGGATGAATAGGCACCTGTACCGGCTATATAGAAAATGGTTTTACGCCTTAACAGTTTTGTAATTTTTGGAACATTTGTATGATTTCAAATAGTGCCAACTATGATGTTTTGATTCCTTTTTATGCGCCCGTTTTTAAAAACGGGACGTACATGTACTATAGTTTCACCCTTGGCAGGCGGGCTGCCTTCACAGCAGTGTCCGCTCTCTAATTCAAATAGTTTTCATCCGATCTTCACCAAACTTTGTCAGAAGTTGTGTCAAACAATATCTAGGTCAAGTTCGAATATGGGTCATGCCGGGTCAAAAACTAGGTCACAGGGTCACTTAGTGCATTTCAAGGATTAAGCATGGTGTCCGCTCTCTAATTGAAGTAGTTTTCACCCGATCTTCACCAAATTTGGTCAGAAGTTGTGTCTAGATGATATGTAGGTCAAGTTTAAATATGGGTCATGCCGGGTCAAAAACTAGGTCATGAGGTTACTTAGTGCATTTCAAGCATTTAACATGGTGTCTGCTCTCTAATTGAAATAGTTTTCATCTGATCTTCACCTAATTTGGTCAGAAGTTGTGTCTAGATGATATGTAGGTCAAGTTCGAATATGGGTCATGCCGGGTCAAAAACGAGGTCACAAGGTCACATAGTGCATTTCAGGCATTTAGCATGGTGTCCGCTCTCTAATTGAAGTAGTTTTCATCTGATCTTCACCAAATTTAGTCAGATGTTACATCTAAATGATATCTATGTCAAGTTCAAATATGGGTCATGCTGGGTCAATAACTAGGTCTCGAGGTCACTTAGTGCATTTCAAGCATTGAGCATGGTGTCCAAAATCTTCGAATGGGTGTATCTTGTGACAGTTTGGCACTCTTGTTGATACTGGTATAAGTGTTTTATTTTTCTAGTCTGATATCCAATCAGAGATTTAAATATATTCTCAGAAAATCTGAGATTCCTGCATTTGAAGATGAAATTGAACGCAATGAAATTGAAATTGATTTGTTTTTGACTGGAGCAAATGTTCTACCTTGTGTCATTTTGACCCAACAAAATCTTGACCAGCAAGTCAACATCAATCATACAATCACAGGTGCCATGGTAATGACACAGTTTTGCTACTAATTAAATTTGAAATCACACCTTAAAACAGCCTGCGTGGATTGAAAGGACGATTGCTATTTCGTTTATCTTATCTATTGCATAAATGTTACTGAAATTAAATTTAAATGGGAAAAGCACAATGATAGTTCTATTGACATATTTATCTTTAATAATAATAATAAACAAAACAAAACAAAAAATTCGACCTACTCAGTCAGAAATGTGGCCCAGCAAGTCCATTCTGACTCCTGACATTTTGTATCTAAGAAAAGCACTAATAACTGAATATATACACATATATACTAGAATTCAATGTTTGTGACTTGCAGGCAACCACCCAGACTTTGTGTCTGTTCTCGACGTGTTTCATCTTGGAACGAGAGAGTTAGAGTACGACATGGAGAGATACCAGGCGGCCAAGGATGAGCAAGAGAACACCCTGGAAACATACATGGAGAACATACACACCCTCATGTACCTCCTGGTCATTCTCACCCAGCTGAAACCAAAGGATAAGCAGTACTTTGACTTATGCAGAGCTACTTACCGATTCATCCAGCAGAAACCCAGGCTTAACAACGGTTACACTCCTCTCCACATGGCTAACGCTAATTGGACGATAGTGGACGATTTTCACGTGAATGAGGTTGTGGCTTTCCCAAATGGCTGTGTGAGTCAGTTGCTGGTGGACTGTGGGGCTGAGGTAAATGTGCAGGACAAGCTAGGAGAAACACCGATGCATTTAATAGTTCAATATAGAAATCCTATCGCTGACTTTGAAAACCTTCACACGTGCATCATGTCCTTGATAAGAGGTGGTGCACATATTGACATATGCAATATTCGTGGTAAAACAGCCCTGGACGTTGCCACAACTGGTGTGGCGGAGGTTATAATACGTACAAATAGTTCTATAAGTTTGAAGTGCTTGGCAGCCAGAGTAGTGCGGCAATGTGGCATACAATACAAAGGCTTCATACCTCAGGCATTGGAGGATTTTGTCCAGTTGCACATGTAGAACTTGACTATGTATAAGGTTGTAACTGTGAATTACGATTTCACTTTAATTGATTTTTCTTTTAATTTTGACAACCTTATCGGAACTGATTGAAAACTTTATTCATTTTTCTAAGTGCTTTATTGAGAAATGCTTGTAGACATCATTTTGAATAAAATGCCTGATGTTTTTTTAGCTCACCTGATTGCTCAGGTGAGCTTTTGTGATTGGTCTTTGTACGTCGTCGGTATGTCGTCCGTCCACATTTGTTTTTATAAACACTCTAGAGGCCACATTTCTTGTCTGATCTTCTTGAAACTTGGTCAGAAGATATGTCCCAATAATACCTAGATTGAGTTTGAAACTGGGTCATGCTGGGTCAAAAACTAGGTCACTAGGTCAAAAAAAGAAAAACCTTGTAAACACTGTAGAAGTCACATTAAATGCCCAATCTTAATGTAACTTTGTCAAAATGTTTGTCTTAATGATATGTTGTTTGAGTTCAAAAGTGGTTCCAGTCCATTGAAAAACATGGCTGCCAGTGGGCGGGGCAATTTTCCTTATTTGGCTGTAGAGAAATCTTGTGAACACTAGAAGTCACAAGTTTTGCCCAATCATCATGAAATTTGGTCAAAACATTGGTTTAATTGATAGCTCAGATGAGTTCGAAAATGGTCCAGAACGGTGAAAAAACATGGCCACCAGGGGGCGGGGCAGTTTTCTCTATATGTATATAGTGAAAACATGTGAACACTCTAGAAGTCACATTTTTGATCCAATCGTCATGAAATTTGTTCAGAACATTTGTTTCCTAGAAACGTGAGTTATGTTCGAAATGGTTCCGGTCCATTGAAAAACATGGCTGCCAGAGGGACGGGGCTGTTTTCCTTATATGTATATAGCAAAAAAAGCTTGTGAATACTCTAGAAGTCACTTTTTTCCCCCAATCATCATGAAACTTGGTGAAAACATTGGATTTATTTATATCTCAGATGAGTTTTAAATGGTCCCGATCGGTCTTCAAACATGGCCGCAAGGGGGGGGACAGTTTTCCTGATATGACTATAGAGAAACCTTGTGAACACTCTAGAAAAAAAGGTGAGCGAACTAGGGCCATCTTGGCCCTCTTGTTTAATCATAATGTTAAGTACAAATTAGGTACACAAGTATTTCTATATTTACCCTGTCCTTTGATGAAAACATACACTAAACGCAATGAAATAACATATTTAATTTACATTGGTTGGATAATATTATTAAATTCAAAACCATGATTCTCATAACTTGCATTTATATTTTAAAAAATATGAATAGTTTAGTTTTCTAATGAAAGGCAGTTAATTGAGTTTGTTGGTAGCAACCGACGGCCTATTTAAGCCTGGGTGATTAATAGACAAAGATACTCTTGTCAGATATTGCACTGGGTGATTAATCGATAAAGATACAATAGTCAGATATTGCATATTTCAACTGAAAATGGTAATGTTTTGCACTTTGTCAATTATAACTTTGAATTTAATTAAAAAAACACCAGCTAGTGATGGTACAACACATTCCATGTATGGCATTGTGTTGCCAGAGACCTCGGACTCATTCCTGGCAGTCAATGATGGGCCATCTCAGACACCCACCTCAGACTCATTCCTGGCAGTCAATGATGGGCCATCTCAGACACCCTCCTCAGACACATTCCTGTCAGTCAATTATGGACCATCTCAGACACCCACCTCAGACTCATTCCTGTCAGTCAATGATGGGCCATCTCAGACTCATTCCTGACAGTCAATGCTGGGCCATCTCAGACACCCACCTCAGACTCATTCCTGTCAGTCAATGATGTACCATCTCAGACACCCACCTCAGACTCATTCCTGGCAGTCAATGATGGGCCATCTCAGACACCCACCTCAGACTCATTCCTGTCAGTCAATGATGGGCCATCTCAGACACCCACCTCAGACTCATTCCTGTCAGTCAATGATGGGCCATCTCAGACACCTGCCTCAGACTCATTCCTGGCAGTCAATGATGGGCCATCTCAGACACCCACCTCAGAGTCATTCCTGTCAGTCAATGATGACCCATCTCAGACACCCATTTCAGACTCATTCCTGGCAGTCAATGATGGGCCATCTCAGACACCCACCTCAGACTCATTCCATGCAGTCAATGATGTGCCATCTCAGACACCCACCTCAGACTTATTCCTGTCAGTCAATGATGTGCCATCTCAGACACCCACCTTAGACTCATTCCTGGCAGTCAATGATGGGCCATCTCAGACACCAACCTCGTACTCATTCCTGTCAGTCAATGATGTGCCATCTCAGACACCCACCTCAGACTCATTCCTGTCAGTCAATGATGGGCCATCTCAGACACCCACCTCAGACTCATTCCTGGCAGTCAATGATGGGCCATCTCAGACACCCACCTCAGACTCATTCCTGGCAGTCAGTGATGGGCCATCTCAGACACCCACCTCAGACTCATTCCTGGCAGTCAATGATGGGCCATCTCAGACACCCACCTCAGACTCATTCCTGGCAGTCAATGATGGGCCATCTCAGACACCCACCTCAGACTCATTCCTGGCAGTCAATGATGGGCCATCTCAGACACCCACCTCAGACTCATTCCTATCAGTCAATGATGGGCCATCTCAGACACCCACCTCAGACTCATTCCTGTCAGTCAATGATGGGCCATCTCAGACACCCACCTCAGACTCATTCCTGGCAGTCAATGATGGGCCATCTCAGACACTCAACTCAGACTCATTCCTGTCAGTCAATGATGGGCCATCTCAGACACCCACCTCAGACTCATTCCTGTCAGTCAATGATGGGCCATTTCAGACACCCACCTCATACTCATTCCTGGCAGTCAGTGATGGGCCATCTCAGACACCCTCCTCAGACTCATTCCTGTCAGTCAATTATGGACCATCTCAGACACCCACCTCAGACTCATTCCTGGCAGTCAATGATGAGCCATCTCAGACCCACCTCAGACTAATTCCTGGCAGTCACTGATGAGCCATCTCAGACCCACCTTAGACTAATTCTTGGCAGTCAATGATGAGCCATCTCAGACCCACCTCAGACTCATTCCTGGCAGTCAATGATGAGCCATCTCAGACCCACCTCAGACTCATTCCTGTCAGTCAATGATGGGCCATCTCGGACACCCACCTTAGACTCATTCCTGTCAGTCAATGATGAGCTTCCAGACACCCACATCAGACTCATTCCTGTCAGTCAATGAGTAGCCATCTCAGACATCCACCTCAGACTCATTCCTGTCAGTCAATGAATAGCCATCTCAGACACCCACCTCAGACTCATTCCTGTCAGTCAATGAGTAGCCATCTCAGACACCCACCTCAGACTCATTCCTGTCAGTCAATGATGAGCCGTCTCAGACCCACCTCAGACTCATTCCTGGCAGTCAATGAGTAGCCATCTCAGACACTTAATATAAGAGAAAGAACAATCACACACTACATTTTACATCAGACCTTGCTAGATTGAGCCAAATTTATTACCAAAATGACCAGAGTATGACTTCATAACAGGGATTCGATGCATTTATTAGGTTTTTACTTCAAAGTATTTTGCAGTTTCATTTAGAATCAGACTGTCTTATCAATTTCCGGTTGGCTATAAAAACATTCTAGATCAACAACAAAACTTCAAATCTTTATTGAATATATGACACATGTGAATGTTTCAATAGGCGAGTGAATGTTTCAATCAGCTGTGTTACATATACTTGACTCTCTTGAACCTTGGAATATGGCACCCAGGTGTCCGGGAATTGCTTGACAGAAATGTATTCAATGTAAGTCGATCATGTTTTCCTGAATCAAGAAATCCACTAGACATAACATACACCGTTGTGTAGAAGTGGATATGGGCAGAGCTCTAGATAAGGATTTAGTCTAAAGGGTATTTTACCCCCTTAAATTATTGTTAAAGGGTATTTTACTCCTTTGTTTCAGCCATAAGGGTATTTCGGAATTTTGAGGAGTATTTTCCATTTCCATAGAAAACTGACATAGTACATAGCGTGTTTAATCTAGAATTATTATTATTTGTTACTTAATAAATTCAAACAGAATAAATAATCAATGATGATATGAACAGACATTCTTTAAAATGTGCAACTTACATGTGTTGTATCTCTGCCTTGATTTGGTCTTTCTTGCATATAGTATTCATGTAGTACACCACGAACGCCATTTCGCAATTAAACTAAGTTATGGCACTGATTGTGCAATGAAAAATAAAGTCACACTATATGTGGTCTATGCAAGTTAACAATAAACGTCTTCAACAATGAGATCGCTTAAAATTATTTAAAAAATTTCTAGAAGCATCATAAGATTTATGGCATATTGTAATAAACAATTACTTCCTGCAGGAGCCGCTGTTCGATTGAAACGTCCCTTTTTCGAACCTAGAACACAATGAGCCGCCATTTTTATTTCACTGTTCTTTTGATTGACTTACTTTTGATTCAATAGTAAACTTACACTAAACCCTTAACAGGATTATTTGTTAAACCGGCTACGCACTTTAATTGATCAAAATTGCGTACCGAGATTTGTATTGCTTAATGTTACGCACTGTGCCGATTTTTAAAGCGTTTTTTTTATTTTTCAATGCGTAAATACGCAGATACGCATCTTATCTAGAGCTCTGGATATGGGTCCGCCTAGCGACCGGGAGGTCACGGGTTCGATCTCCACCATGAGAGCGTTCTTTAGATCTCCTCCAGAGACACTAAGTACTGGTTCTAGTCACATGAAACGGACTTGAGAGCGTTTCAAATAAGCATTAGGCTTTGTTTGCAAAGCGAGGTAGAATAAATAGGTTTAGACTAAAAGACCTTACAATTTCACAAACAACTAGAAATGGCGCGGCAGAGGCCGACGCGTATCCCCACGCCGTATGTTTGACCCAGGGGCGCCCCAGGGTTGGTAATGGGTAGTGCTGCAACAATACGCCAAAAACCGTATTGCAATATATTGTCAGTTCAAAAACCCGTATTGCAATATATCGCAATATATTGCTAACTTGTACCAAAATTATAACTTGCCAATTACCCGATAATCCCATAAATTCCAATTTTAAAGCAAATTCTGGTAAATATTTCCTATAAATGTGCTCAAGAATAATAAGAAACACAAACATTCGCAAATTTTCTTAAGTATCAAATACATTTTTGAAATTGTTACTATTTAAAGATGTGATGAAATAACGTCCAACCGGGGCGTTTTTCCCACTGAACACGCGTAATTCAGCTGATGTGATGTTCCCGTTTTTATACAACACAAAATACACCCATACTTTCAGTGCGACGTTCTACATGTCTGTATAATTTTCGCGCGCTTTTTATTGAGACAAAGGATAAAGCACTTTTTATTTGACGCTTTTATTTTTTATTGCTTTAGCATTCAAATTTGGAAGCGTGTTTCCGAAATTCGGATTACAAATAATGCTCAAATCAGAATCGAACGAAACATTTACAGCTGTGCGCAATTTATTCAACGATAATCTGTTCAAAAGCATCGAATGAATGCTCCCATGGATGTAACAACGCTTCTCCGTATAATACACTTTTTAGAATGCTATTTTTACGTAAAAAATAATTTACACTGCTTTGTTTTGTTTACCTTTTTAGCATTATTTCGGATGGCTTTTCTGGACGAAATGTGAGTGAATTTTTGTAAAATTTTCGTACCGGTATGATGAAAATCATATCGCAATACAATATGCGGATTGCGTATTGCGATATATACCGATATACCGGTATATTGTTGCAGCCCTAGTAATGGGGCCATGCATAGTTGAGATTGACCTTATTGTCATAAGAGATGTTCAGTATAAATTTGAAGTAATTCGGTGAAGAAATGAAGAAGTTAATGTAAAATAACCTAAAAAATGATTGAAAATCTATACCCTAATTTCTCCTCCTCATTCTGCTCTCCTTACAAATCTAATACTGAATCAACTTCGTTGACGTCCATTATGTACATGTCATCCTCATTGGAATGACTTATGAGATGGCTGAACATGCTCTCTTATAGCTAATCTTCTTGCTTCTTTTTTGGAAAAGTTATGTTTTGAGGTTAAATGGTTGACTAAATAGTAGCGTCTCAGAAATTTTCTATCGCAATCTTGTACACAACAATGAAAATGTTGAATTTCATGTCTGTCTTTGATGTGCCTGTTCAAAGTCCATCTTGCTTTAAATTGTTTCTCACATTTTTCCCACTTGAACATTTTGACAGATTTTCAGTAAAAGTGTTATTGAACAGATTGAAAGTTTCAGCCCTTTTATAGATTCTTGAGGCTCTATTCCATGAGTTTCTCATGCTTTTTATGCTTGACTGCATTCTATCTCTTCTCACGTATACAGGTGTCCCTTTGCGACAATAGTCACAATATATTATAATCCCTTGTATAAACATTAGATGGATGAGCTAAACCATTTCACAGATGAGTTAACACAAACAATTGACTACTAAATACACCTCTGCGCCACTACTGTGTAACTCTATGTGTTTTCAATACACAAGCTTCATTGTTGAAAAATTCCTTTGTCCGATGAAAATGCTTGCACTTCTTCTGATTGGGTAGATAACCACATAATAGATTTCGAAATCTAAATGTGGACCATAAGTTCAAGGTCAAGGTCACAGTGGTAAAAAAATTCATGCGCATGGAAAGGTCTTGTCCAGATACACATGCATACCAAATATGAAAGCAATATCTGCAGGGACACAGCAGGTATGAGCCTTTTTCGAATCGCAGTCGCAGATTTCGAAACCTGACCGCTGATCTCAAGGTCACAGGGGTCAAACATTTTATGCGCATGGAAAGGTGTTGTCCAGATACGCATGCATACCAAATATGAAAGCAATATCTGAAAAGGCACAGAAGTTATGAGCCTTTTTCGAATAGCCGTCGCAGATTTCAAAACCTGAAAACTGGTCCCAAGTTCAAGGTCACAGAGGTAAAAAAATGTATGCCCATAGAGTGTTGTCCAGATATACATGCATACCAAATATGAAAGCAATATCTGAAGGGACCTAGTAGATATGAGCCTTTTTTGAATCGCGGTCGCAGATTTCGAAACCTGCAAACTGACCACAAGGTCAAGGTCATAGAGGTAAAAAAGTGTGTGGGCATGGATAGGTGTTGTCTGGATACACATGCATATCAAATATAAAAGCAATATCTGAAGGGACACAGTAGTTATGAGCCTTTTTCGAATGGCAGTCGCAAATTTTGAAACCTGAAAACTGACCCCAAGTTCAAGGTCACAGGGGCCAAACATTTTATGTGCATGGAAAGGTGTTGTCCAGATACACATGCATACCAAATATGAAAGCAATATCTGAAGGGACACAGTAGTTTTGAGCCTTTTTCGAATTGCGGTCGCAGATGTCAAAATCTGAAAACTGGCCCGAGTTCAAGGTCAAGGCCACAGGGGTAAAACAATGTATGCGCATGGAAAGGTCTTGTCCAGATACACATGAATACCAAATATGAAAGCAATATCTGAATGTCACAGTAGTTATGAGCCTTTTTCGAATCGCGGGTCGCAGATTTCGAAACCTGAAAACTGACATTAAGTTCAAGGTCAAGGTCACAGGGGTCAAAAAATTTATGCGCATGGAAAGGTCTTGTCCAGATACACATGCATACCAAATATGAAAGCAATATCTGAAAGGACACAGAAGTTATGAGCCTTTTTCGAATCGCAGTCGCAGGAAAATCTCTGACCCCGCCCCACCCCAAGCCCCATAACTTTTGACCCAGGGGTCATATCAAAATTCCGAATAGTGCACCGTCGCACATATGCTCATAGCTACCATGTGTGTAAGTTTCAAGGTTCTAGTGTTAATAGTGTAGGAGATAATAGTGGCCAGGACGGACAGACAGACGGACAGACGGCGGAGATAACCACAATATCCCCACGCTTTTCAAAAAGCGTGGGGATAATAAGCAGACACACAAATTATTCTGCCAACTATCGCTTGTCAACCACACGTCGCTGCAGGCCCTGTCGGTTAAAGCTGCTCTACAAACCACTTAGGAAGAGGATAACTCGGCACACACAGAACTTCAACCACCTCAATTCAGCACAGGGAAACAGCTGTAAATAAAGTAGCTAATGCTCTATGCAACGTTTGTTACCCCTTTTCTATGGAGACGGACCTTAATGAGTTGGATTTTTTGTTGTATGGCGTTCCATAACACTCGAAGCAGCAATCAATTTAGGCGGTGAATATTGGTCGTGCTGCTATAGAAGCCTTGTTTTACTGATTGTCTTTTTATTGAAAAGAATGGATTGTTCCATGACCCTATCAAGAAGACTGAAGACAAACTGGCATAAATTTAAGCTGACCGCTATATCTTTGAGAAATTGGTTCTTGAAAGGTATTATTGCAAGGCTGATATTTAAAATAGTGGCTGGAAACTTGATGTACATGGAATCGAATATGTGTGGACTGATAGTGACATTTCTCCTAAGTGAGTTAATGGGCGTTCTTTGCACAACATTGCAAGAGGATAAACCCGATCAGGATAAGGGTGGTACTAATGATGATGGTATTCAAATTCGTAATGTGATTGATGAATCGTCTGATGATCAGTAAGTTTACTCCTATGTTGTAACTATGAAAATGGCAATTTATCAGTTAGAATTTAATAAGAAAGATTACCAGAAAGTCAAAGAAAAATGTGGAATGTCGTGGATTTTTGTTATCCTAAACATTTGCATTGATTAGAAATGAAAGAGTAAGTGAATTGTGCTTCATTTAATTAATCCAAGATAATGAGAAGTAACGCCACCACCACTACAACCAATACTAATGCTACCACTACTGCTGCTTCTAAAACTAATTAATTGTTTAATTTCAAACGATGACCATTTACCTTTACGATTGAATAATGAACATCGAGACTTTGTCTTGTTTTATTATTATTTTATGACAACGTTAGCATGAAAATTGTTTGATCGTTGGATTGCAAATTTACTATAGATCTACGTTATCAGCTATTCAAATTTCTTTGATGTTAAATTACGTCTTAACATGCAAATTCTCAGAGGGTAGGGATCATCGAAAAAATATTTAATTATAGACATGTGATAAATATATAGACAGTAAGACGCCAGTGGAAACACCTGTATAGTACATAATTCAATGTGTTTAACTGTTTCCGCCGGAATAGTTTTCCAAACGTCGTAAGATGCTTACTTACATGACGACAGCCAAAGGCGAATGCTAGGAATAATGGGTAGCGGAAGATACCCTCTACGTCGATGAGGACCATTGCATGATAAGGCGCACGACGGGTGAGAAATCGGAATTGTTTCGTGAACTGTTTAAGGCACCTGTTCTCGTTTTGGTTAATTGACATAATTATAAAAAAAAATCAGATTTGCAAATTTTAGTTGAAGCTATGTTATTTGTGAGGAAACAATAATATGAATATTTACCAGGCTCTAAAATACCCATCATGTGCATATTTTGACGATTTAAAAACCTATAAATTAAAAGCGTTAAAAAAGGGAAACGATTGAATAATTTGGAGAGTTCTTTTTTATCATAAGATGATGTGACTATGCGTAAATTTCTTATATAAAGTATAGAATACATCATAAACTATATAAGCATCCAAGGTCGGTGATTCAAGCTATCGGGACCATTTCTTAAAGCTACGTACGTTCAAAAATCCTACGTAAGTGCAAAACGT
Source organism: Dreissena polymorpha (assembly GCF_020536995.1). Classification (NCBI taxonomy): domain Eukaryota; kingdom Metazoa; phylum Mollusca; class Bivalvia; order Myida; family Dreissenidae; genus Dreissena; species Dreissena polymorpha. The sequence goes on from NC_068358.1 coordinate 6,049,952, forward strand.
CAATTTAGTAGCGTTTCTATAAAATTCATTAAGTTACGTATTGTACCAGAAACGACCCCTTGTTGGTTATCTTTGTTGCACAAGCCATCGGCTTCGCTCTCTTGTATAGAAGCTGTGAATGGTCGGGCCCCTTTCCGACACTGTTAAATCGGTTGTATTCGTGGTACATTACATTTCGTTGGTTGTGTTGGTTGACCTAACCACAAATTCAACACAAACTCATCCGAAAATGACGAACCGCAAATTCGTCATCTGTTTGTTTTTCCAGAATCAGAAATCCACGAAGCGAGACCATTAGTGAAGAAACCACGCCGACGAAAATTAATGATTTTACAGTATTTAAAAAAATCCATTTGTGATCTTGACCTTTGCCCAAATGTGACCTTTCACCTTAAAAAGTTAATTTGACTTTTGTTGTAGGGACATGTCGCTTTAGCGACATACTGTTTCGAGATGGTTAAATATTTGTCGTAATTATCCCCACACTTTTTGAAAAGCGTGGGGATATTGCGGTTATCTCAGCCGTCCGTCTGTCTGTCCATCTGTCCATCCTGGCCACTATTATCTCCTACACTATTAGCACTAGAACATTGAAACTTACACACATGGTAGCTATGAGCATATGTACGATGGTGCACTATTTGGAATTTTGATCTGACCCCTGGGTCAAAAGTTATGGGGGTTGGGGTGGGGCCGGGTCAGAGATTTTTACTCATGTTTTTAGGTTATTTTACTATAATTTCTTCATTTCTACACCGATTGTCAAATTGATACTGAACCTCTCTTATGACAATACGGTTAATCTCAACTATGCATGGCCCCAGCCCTTGGGCGTCCAGCCCACATAGGCCACGCCCACCCAAAATTGCCGTTTACCATAATTTCTTCATTTCTACACCGATTTACTTCAAATTGATACTGTACCTCTTTTATGACAATACAGTCAATCTCAACTATGCATGGCCTCATTACCAACCCTGGGGCGCCCCGCCCACATAGGCCACGCCCACCCAAAATTGCCTTTTACCATAATTTCTTCATTTCTACACCGATTTACTTCAAATTGATACTGTACCTCTTTTATGACAATACAGTCAATCTCAACTATGCATGGCCCCATAACCAACCCTGGGGCGCCCCGCCCACATAGGCTACGCCCACCCAAATTGCCTTTTACCATAATTCCTTCATTTCTACACCAATTTACTTCAAATTGATACTGTACCATGTTTTTGACAATACAGTCATTCTCAGCTATGCATGGCCCCATTACCAACCCTGGGGCGCCCCGCCCACATAGGACATGCCCACCCAAAATTGCCTTTTACTATAATTTCTTCTTTTCTACACCGATTTACTTCAAATTGATACTGAACCTATCTTATGACAATACGGTCAATACGGACACCCCGCCCACATAGGCCACGCCCACCAAAAATTGCCTTTTACCATAATATCTTCATTTCTACACCGATATACTTCTAATTGATACTGAACTTCTCTTATGACAATGCAGTCAATCTCAACTATGCATGGCCCCATTACCAACCCTGGGCCCCAGCCCTGGGGCGCCCCGCCCACATAGGCCCACCCACCCAAAATTGCCTTTTACTATAATTACTTCATTTCTACACCGATTTACTTCAAATTGATATTGTACCTCTTTTATGACAATACAGTCAATCTCAACTATACATGGCCCCATTACCAACCATGGGGCGCCCCGCCCAAATAAGCCACGCCCACCCAAAATTGCCTTTTACCATAATTTCTTCATTTCTACACCGATTTACTTCAAATTGATACTGTACCTTTTTTATGACAATACAGTCAATCTCAACTATGCATGGCCCCATTACCAACCCTGGGGCGCCCCGCCCAAATAGGCCACGCCCACCAAAAATTGACTTTTACTATAATTTCTTCATTTCTACACCGATTTACTTCAAATTGATACTGAACCTTTCGTATGACAATACGGTCAATACGGACGCCCCGCCCACATAGGCCACACCCACCCAAAATTGCCTTTTACTATTATTTCTTAATTTCTACACCGATATACTTCTAATTGATACGGAACTTCTTTTTTGACAAATCGGTCAATCTCAACTATGCATGGCCCCATTACCATCCCTGGGCTCCAGCCCTGGGGCACCCCGCCCACATAGGCCATACCCACCCAAAATTGCCTATTACCGTAATTTCTTCATTTCTACAACGATTTACTTCAAATTGATACTGTACCTCTTTTATGACAATACAGTCAATCTCAACTATGCATGGCCCGATTACCAACCCTGGGCCGCCCCGCCCACATAGGCCACGCCCACCCAAAATTGCCTTTTACCATAATTTCTTCATTTCTACACCGATTTACTTCAAATTGATACTGTACCTCTTTTATGACAATACAGTCAATCTCAACTATGCATGGCCCCATTACCAACCCTGGGGCGCCCCGCCCACATAGGTCACGCCCACCTAAACTTGCCTTTTACTATAATTTCTTCATTTCTACACCGATTTACTTCAAATTGATACTGAACCTCTCTTATGACAATACGGTCAATCTCAACTATGTATGGCCCCATTACCAACCCTGGGGCGCCCCGCTCACATAGGCCACGCCCACCCAAAATTGCCTTTTACTATAATTTCTACACCGATATACTTCTTATTGATACTGAACTTTTCTTATGACAATGCGGTCAATCTCAACTATGCATGGCCCCATTACCAACCCTGGGGCGCCCCTGGGTCAAACATGCGGTCTGGGGATACGCGTCGGCCTCTGCCGCGCCATTTCTAGTGTGTTTTTTTTAACTGAATGATAAATAATAAAGTTATTGTCTGGAAAAGCTTAAGTATGCCCAAATATGATAGAGGTCTTACACACGACACGCCTCCTTATTAAAGTAAACATTTGTAGTATGTTCGTTTAGACTCGTATGACGGATAATAAATGTACAGTCCGGACAAGAATGGATAGACGCACGTACGGACGGATGAATGCAGACACGTTCACAACGAACCACAATTGTTACAGAAACATCCAGCTGAATGCGGACTCCACAAAAAAATGTTTGGACCCACTGATTAAAGAACAATTACTAGTATATACTTCTAAAATCGCTTCGAATATTCATATTATAAAATATTTATCTATTATTCATGTACTTTTATGGTTGTCTATCATAGGCCTATCCCTACCACATATAGAGCGCGAAGCGCGACACGTATTATTGATTGTAACAATGATTTGCGATAAAGGAAGCAGCCGCTTATCAAGGAGGAGCTGTGTCCCAGCAATCCGTTTCCCTGGAGTCTAGCACTCCTCGGAGCATTTTTTACCTCATTTTAAATGAGAAACATCTGGACGATAAGTTCAGAATTTCTTTATTAAATTTGACAAAATAAACAATTTCCACTTGTTTAAAAGATTTCACAACTTTCGTCTGAATCTTTCCAAACTTGTTCAGTGTTTTTATATCAGTATTACTCGAACCCTATTGAAAATGATGAATATCGGAGCAATACATCTATTATGATCTTTTACTGAATTTCAAAGTATTGTGAAATGCAGCTTCTTTATACAATTTACAGTTTTCATTCTCTTTTTTTTTCAAACTTTTACAGTGTTTTCATATCGATGAGTACTCAGCCCCTATCGTAAATGAGCAACGTAAGAATAAGTTCAGAATCATCTCCCCTTGAAGTTGAGAAAAATATGAAATTACGCTTACAAGATGAAGCAGATTTTTTAAAACCTACACAGTTCTGTTCCCTTAATGAAAACTGCACACGGATACCAGTAAAAAAAGGAAACCAATGTAAATAAAATGAACTATGAAATATTTGGGGGTTACAACACAAAATCATAGATAATGGTTATTTGGGGGTTATAACACAACATCATAAATAATGGTTATTTGGGGGTTATAACACAAAATCATAGATAATGGTCATACCAGTATCTTTTTCTATTTTGTTTAAAATAATTGGCCAATATATTTATATTTACAGTAGAACAAAAATCGTTCCATGTAACTTCATTGAGTGCCTTTTACACCGAAATTCCCGACGCCCTTTGATGCTTTGCATCAATACTTATCTTGTAGGTATCTGAACAATGAATCTGGCATGGTAGATTGTTATAGGTGCACGCTTTGAAATATGGAAACAGTCATCATATCAATAAGAAAGTTTGAACAGAGGACGACAAGGTGGAGAGAACATCAAACGTCCTGTTCCATACCAACAGCAGTTAATGTGTAAAGAAACTCAACCAAATAAAGGTATACTAAAACACGCTCTTTTTGAAAACGAACGACACAACATCGCTAGCGGGAGGGCATTATAACCGACAGTTATATGGGGCCTATAAACAGAGAGCGATTTATTCCGTTTACACAACGTCTATATGAGGCATTTAAGCAGAGAGCATTTTGGGGTCTTATACCCGACGGTAATATGGGATCAATACGCAGAGATCGGTTATGATCACAATACCCGACGTCAATATAAGACATTTACCAAGACGGCGATTAGGCCATATACTCGACGGCTACATACGACATCTAGACCCACACGGCCATATTGGACCTAAACCAAGACGATAACACGGGATCTGTACTCAAATCACACAGGGCATATACACAGAAAGCGAAATGGCTACCTATACCCGGACGGTCATATAGGAACCTATGCTCATATGATATTATGGAACCTATCGCCAAACGGCGAAAAATGCTCTTTACACAAACTGTGTTGAATCCATGCACATGACTTGGGCCCTGTATAACGTGTATTATATAGACGACGAAATGGGACATTTACCCAGACGACCATAGGGGCCCTCTATACACAGACAGCGAAATGCTCGATATTGTTATGTTACAATAAAACAATCAAAAGTAACAATGTGAAGTCATGAGCGAGCCGGTGTTCATATCCTGCGTTTCAATAGAGAATGCTTGGTTTCTGTAATCACTGGGGGCTGACGAGGTCAAAGCGTAATCCGTTTCGCTACGACGTCGGGTATATGTTTTACTACGAACACAGTGTTTGAATACACATGACATCGAGAACGTATTAGTCGAAAATTGTGTTTAAAACAGCTAAGATTATGCTTTTCTACTAAAACTCTAAATTTTGGCAAAATGACATTTCATGGGTCTGTTACATCAAATTATAATCCAAGATGTGTCTGGTTTATGCGGTTAAACATGAAATATACCGCTGTTTTATCAAACCGAAGTCAAGTTTCACTTTAAAAAATGCAACAACTGTGTTTAATTAACACAGGTTTACAATTTCCATATTGATCTATGTATCGTTAAGTCACTGATGTGTTTAGAAATGTGAAGGGTGACCCAATTATCAGAAATAAAGGCTAAATATTATTAGGCATGATCATGTCTCTGACAGTATACGTATATGCCTCGCTACGACAACGCTTAAGCGTGTATGCGTTTCGTTACGACAACGCTTTAGCGTGTATGCGTTTCTTACAGAAGACGTATTGGTTATCTCTCAAAGGCGAAAGAAAGAAACTTTTTTTTTTTACAGAGTCATGGAGTGGCTGGATGTTTCCTTTAAGGAAGAGTTAGTAACAACGACACAACATGATCCGAAGCGCACAGTCGACCTAGTAATGCACATTATTATGATAAAATTAAATTCACGACTTGGCCAAAGGAAGCGATTAAAATTGAAAATCCATATATAAGATGGCAGTTGAGAGTCGAGAACCTTATGTCGTCGGTCTCAGTAAAAATGACGCATCTTCACCTTGTAACAATCCCTTATACGTTCATTTTGATAGAGACCGACGGTAGGTTTTCAACATACGGTACTCCTTACCAAATAACATTCGATTCTCGTTATCCCCAACTCGCTTATCTCGAAACTCTGCTTATGTCAAAGTAAATCCCATGTCCCAACTTCGATCATTATTTATCTCGTACGGATTTTGATTTTTACATTGTATATATCAAAGCGATTTTCTTGAAAATCGGTAAACGTCAACTAATTTTGAGATGAATTTCATGTTCGTGTACATGATTTTACCTGTAAAATCCACACCTGTAACAGCCGTAAGGTGTGGAAAGTAGGACCCCAATGGCACATATCCGCAATTGCCTAATCAATATATTGTTGTAAAGGTGTTGGAGTGGGTTTCTGTCACAGGTTATTGTTTACTGCGTACATGACGGCCGGTAAATTTACCTCGTGTTACAATGCGGTTGAGGCCCAGTCTCACTATTATGCCGGCGGAGCCCCAGTGCGTGATCAGGCATCTACCGGGATGAACCGGGGCCCTACCGGGACGAACCGGTGCTCCACCGGGATGAACCGGGGACAACCGGGGCTCCACCGGGCGTGTATAAACATGTTTAATACCTCCGGGATGAACTGGGAGTCACCGGGTAGGACCGGCAACGACCGGCTTGGCACCGGGAACAACCGGGACTGCACCGGGAACAACCGGGACGGAACCTTAGCTCCACCGGGTCCTAAACACACCCCGACAGAGCTACGGCAACGCCCCGGTGGAGCCCCGGTGAATGCCGGCAGAGTCCCTTTATAGCTACGTTAAATAAGTAAACCGGTGCTCTGACGGTGCCGTCCCGGTTGTTCCCGGTGCAAACCCGGTTGTTTCAAGTGCCAAGCCGGTCATTGCCGGTCCTTCCCGGTAACTCTGGGTTCATCCCGGAGGTATTAAACATTTGAATACTTTCCCGGTGGAGCCCCGGTTTCCCCGGTTAAACCGGAGCGTTGCCGCAGCTCTGCCGTGGTCTGATGCCGGTATAGTCCCGGTGAGTGCCGGCGTAGTGACGGTACACCGGGGCTCTGCCGGCTTTCACCGGGTTCAACCTTTTCATTTGGATGTTCATGTGCACAGTTAAGCACGGCATCTTTTGCATTTGGAAATGGCAGTCTGCAGTAACTGCAAACTGCATGTGATATGTCCTGAAATGGATACAGAAACTTCGTTGAGCAACCTATACATAATATTTGTACTTCGTTGCGCAACCAATACATACTCTGTGCGAAACCTATACATAAAGCGAGTTGTAATTAAATTTCCTTCGAAACAAAGCATTTGAATAATTAAAATACATGTACGTCACCTGTTTTGTACTTTAAAATGTGTAATATACTTTGAATCAAAGTAACATGTAGTTTTATTTTAAGTTACCGTAATTGGCTACTTTAATAGAATAACCAACATGCATTGCTTCAAATCAAAATATTTCGATTTTAGCTCAAAATAAACTTAAAGATTGCAACTACGCGCATTTGTTATTAGTTTGTTATTGAAAATAAGTACCTACCATTACTGGATGTTCCGTTCCCTAATCCATAAACATCCGAAAAGATGAAACTCGCCTGATTAAGTAGTGTATTTACACAATGTTTTCGTAGTAAAACATATACCCGACGTCGTAGCGAAACGGACTACGCTTTGACCCCGTCAGCCCCCAGTGGTAATGTGATAACATATTGATATCGGACGTGGACGATTCTGGACATAGGGAAGTCGAAGTCTGCCGAGAATTTCAAGTCAATATTTATCCGCGACCGATATCAATCTGTTATCTGTTAGCACGGATGGTGGAGTGGCCTAAGTGGACTTTTACTCCAGGACTCTAGGGGTCAGTGGTTCGAGCCCTGTTTTTCTTGTTTACATTTTTCTTCTTTATTTTTTTACTGGAGCTTTTTAGATCCAATGTTTATATTTATCAATATATAGAGGATATTTGTTGGATTCGGTGGATTATCGATTTTAATTCACGAGTGATTATAGAAAATAATATTTTCACGAGTGGCGCAGCCACGAGTGAAAATATATATTTGATATGATCACGAGTGAATTAAAATCGATAATGCACCGAAACCAACAAATTTTCTTTTTATTTTATGCTTTTTCACAGTTTATATACATTGTTAAAGAGTTAAACTAAAGAATTACGTTGGGGAAAATGACGTCATTTCGTAAAAAAAATGACGTCATTTAACATAAACGATAATTTTCATTGTTTGAAACAGTGAAATTATCAGTATTAATTCACTGATATTTCTCTATGAACCACCGGAAAGCATAAAATAAAAAGCATTTAATTACAAACTTAAATACATGCCAAAATCTGTGAAAAGGCCCCTTTAAGACAAACTCCTTTGGAAGTATTTTTGTCGTAAAAAAAGTCCAGCTGAAACTGGTTTGTCTCGTCACTACTGTAATTACGTCACTCTTCATACGTCATAAAGTGCGTTATCTAATGAAAATCAAATGTACGGAATGCTGTTTGGGAATGAAAACACAATTAGAATGTATGCATTGAAACGATAATATATGACAGGGTTCGACAAGGCGACACTTTAAATTCTAATGGGATTTTTCGTTTAAACGAAGTATCTTGCAAACGAAAATCGGACAGTATCGTCCCTGATAAGCCTGTGCCGTCTCCACGGGCGAATCTGGTAGACAAACGTATCTGGTGAATGTATATCTGGTGAAACACGTGCATTAAAAAGCGAGTTCAAATATTGGTCGATTTAGCTGTTATTTGGAACTCAGTGAAAAACTGTTGTTTTTCGCTAATTTACAAGCGGTTCAAATGAAACTTAATTCATGGCGTTATGTATTGTCATTCATGGTGATCTGAGTTTTTTATTTGATTTTATGAATATTCGTGTTTACCGTTAACCCATTTACGTTTAGCGTCTAGAAAATAGGCCATGGCAAAAAGCGTAAACCCAGATGAGACGCCGCATCATGCGGCGTCTCATCAGGGTCTGCGTTGTTTTTTTAAAGGAATTTTTGTAAGAAATATTCTTAATATTGAAATAAATATACTAGACATCCCTAATTTTGGAAATAAATGGATCAAATTTAGAAGGATGGGAGAGTCCACTATGCGTTAATGAGTTAAGCTTTACCTCCGTTAAGTACCCTAACGCAGCGTTATTTAATCAGCCGTTAACTTCATGTTGCTGAAACAGTTTTAACGTTGACGTTAATTAACGCAGCGTTAAGACTTGTACGTCAGTGTTAAATCCCACAATCCATTCCAAATTTCCACTTCCTGTTCCTGTTATCCAAAATGGCATCCAACACAGCAGACAATTCTTCTCCTGAAATAAAAAAAAAACAACGTTATGTAAATTTTAGTACTTTGGAAATTCTCAAGTTGGAAAAAATTGTAAAAAAGAACAAAATTTTTGCAATAATTACTAATAATTTTTCAAACACTTTGAGTAACAAAATGAAAAAGGAAACATGGCTAAAGATAGCAGAAGAGATTTTTTCACAAGGGGTTGCAATGAAAATGCAGATGAATGTAGCAACAAGTGGCAGAACTTAAAAAGCGAAAGTAAGGAAAAGCTTGAAAGGAGGAAAACGGGTGGAACTGTCAACAGCCGTCTGCTTTGATAAACAGCTATTTATAGTAACAGGGATTTTCCCAATTTCCATCCATTATTTAATCCAATAATCATTATATTTTTATCCGATTGACATCCCAAAATGCAAACATTCGAACATTCAGGAATCATAATCAAACACTAACACTTACCAATTCATAATTGCTTTGATCAACCGATGCATAACTATATTGTCAGAATAAGAAGACACACTATGCATTTATAAGCTATCTGTTTTTTTATTTAAAAAATCTCTATAAAAGTGATATAAATCTCTATAAATGTGATAATAGTAAAATATGAAAAAGTCCTCTTCCTTTATCGTCTGCAAGACGTAAGTACTTTAGCCTCGTTCTGGAAAAAATGCTATTCAGGAATTACACTCTGTATGATAAGAGTTGGATTTTTGATAAGAAGAGACTTACCTTAAAATGAAAAAATATCATAAAAGCGCAAAGTGTCGCCCCTGATTAGCTTATGAGGACTGCAACGACTGATCTGGGGCAACACTTAACGCACATTCATTAAGCGCGGTTTACGAGGAGCGAATGTCATTTGGATATGTGGACGTTTAGAACATTATCATTGTCCTCAAAGTAAAACTGTTCGCATGTATGATCTCTATTCTTGTAATGTTTATGTGATAATTTCTTGCGCTTATATTTTATCTGCAATACCAACATCCGCATGCTTACAACGGTTAAGATAATTTTAGCTATTTAGTAATATTTGTTTGTATTTCGTCCTGTAATCAATAAAGATTATAAAAAAGTGTAACTTGTAAATACAAAAAAGAAATGACAAATCTAGCGTTTTTATTTTCATAGCTGTTGGTTTCATTTTAAGTTCCACTTTGCCAATCAAAGAAGCGAACTATATGCCAGTATTAAGTTGTTATATAATGGAGCATTGGTGCTTCGATTCAAGCTCATCGTTATACTACCCTGTCCATCCCCGCCCAACTACCTACTCATGGCTTATATTCAGTGTAATGAACCACTCAATGTGATGGATGGTAAATTGGTTGCTACATCATACATGGTAATAAATTCTACCCACGGAACACCCCCCTCTCCCTCTACCAATCCGCACCACGATACATTTTTAGTCCAATAAATGTTCATCTCATCCATATCAAAGTAATCATTTCGTTTTCAAAGTTTATTTTCTTGTCCATAATATCATAGAGCCATTTACCGAGTATATTTCGACAATATCAAATCATCTTATGGGGGGGTCAGCTGGTGGAGTCAGCGCTGAGAAATCTTTATAATCGGTCATAACAAGTCCACGTTTTTGCTATTTTGTTGAATGTTGCTGAAATCGATCAATTATGCTAATATATACAATAAAGGTAGTGCATCTAAATGGCCGTTGTGTATTGCGCGCTAACCATGCAAACGGTCTAAACGAAGATCATATTTGGTTCGATTTCCATGAAATGTTTGATCTGTTTCTGTTTCAGTTCCCGTTAAGGCTGTCCATTAAGAAGATACCTACGAAATAATACGTGTCTATCGTAGTTTTTTTATTCATCTTGCATTCTATACATAGATGGTGACGTCACTACGTTATTGTCACCACTATACTAAGACGCATCACATTCCCCTGGTTTGGGGAATTATGCTTCCGCCAAAGTAGTTCTGCGTAGGAATGAAAATGTTAATGATGAAAGAAAACTTGTTTTTTATTGTGTGTTTAAAACGGGATGTTGTTTAAAGAAATGTTATTTAATTATTTTTAAATGTGATTTTGAATCTCAATTAAGACTTATAGCGATTTACAGAAGCACGATTACCTGACCCACTTTTGCTTTCACTTTTCACTCGTAAAAGAAGTGCTACCCACAATTCCTTTCGCGTTACTACACAGGTCAGTAAGACCGGTGTGTACACAATGATTCATCTTGGTATCAAATTGTTTGTTTTGTTGAACCTGATTCGATTGTACAAAAAATATTACTTTATAGTTGATTGCGAGTAATATGACCTACCTCCTATCATCGACTGATATATGAACTTCCTGTTGAACTGATATTAAAAAAAATATCATGCAACGTTATATCAGGCAGAAATCAATGCAGCGGTATGATAGAGAATTTTCAGGTTTCTGCCTGATACATCAGGCAAGGATTATAATAATATAACGGCGAGGCTTTATTCGTGCCGAGCCTGATATATTACAAATGGTCAGGCAGTAACCTGTTTTTCTGTTTATCACACCTCTACGTCCCCGATTTAAAAGAAAAAATGAAACAGTCGCTAAAAGGCTGAATTTTAGCGGGAAAGAATATGCTTTTTGTCGTTTGACGTGTTAATAATGACAACATTAGCATTTGCGCTCTATATTTGTAAAACATGTTTGATTGCTTTTTGTGTTGCATTTTGTTTTTAAAATATAATTATATTACATCTTGGTATCAAATTGTTTGTTTTGTTGAATCTGATTCGATTTTAATAAAAATGATTACGTTATATATATAATTACGCAAAACCAACAAAATCGCGGACACATTATTTTGTTTTCTAAGTTTTTCCGCATCCATAACGAGTATTCCGTCGGCATTGATCATGCCGAGGCCTCGGCATCGATCCGCGGCATCACGCCTCGTCTTAACACGCGGACGTTCGCCGAGAAAAAAATATGCAAATATTGATTTTATACTATAACAAATGTTAAATAATCGATTATGAGAAACAGATACAAATAATACGTTGATATGTTTACTGATTGTGTAAACCTTTCGTCAGCTTCTCTGCATACGGAACTTCATACAAAATGATTGTGTAGGTCATTATAACCATATCAATGAACCTTACACAGTTTAACCCCATACATGATCTCGGAAACGAGACTTGCTTTAAACATCGAAAACAAAATATTGATTTTCATATAGGCTAATCGGGGACGACACTTTCCGCCTAAACTGGATTTGTGTCAAGAAGAATATTTCTTGAAACGAAAATTTCAATAAAAGCGGAAAACGTCGTCCGTGAATAGTATGTGCGTTTTGCACAGACTAATATGGGGCGATATTTTACGCACATGCATTTAACCCCCTTTTCACAGAGCGAGCCTCATATAATTAATTTACATCGCGATGGTACAAACGGACCACCGTACTTCATCGAATAGGCAAGTTATATGGTCAATGACGTCATACAAGCGTTTTATTTCAAAATGGCCAAAGTCTTGTTCCCTGTTTTGATGAAAATTTTGATATTAACGACAGTTTCAGCAATAGAAAAAAATGAAACAGGTACGCATTTTAAGCTAATTTTAAAGCTTAAGCATTGTAGGTCTACAATATAAAACATGATGTTTTTTTTCATCATTTGGTACATGAATACTGTATAATACATGCTGATGCAGTTGAGTGATTTCTAAAATTTGTAGAAAGTATTTACTGTGCATAGTTATGTCATACAGTACAGAAAATAAGTAGATCTGAATGATATGTTTTACTACAATATTATGAAATATTACGTTGGTAGTATACATAACTAAGTTTTGCGATAATTCATCGATATTATCTTTTGAAAATGAAAGTAAATTGTAAGATCACTATCAGAAATTCATTATCATTTCTTAGGACAGTGGTTTAATTAAAGCAAATGCTTTTTTAAATTAAAGCATTATGACGCTTAATTAAATTGTTCGAATCACGGAGTGGGCCACACTCCGTTCTTTATATGTATTCCATTTCCTAAGACTACTGTAAGTAGATCTTGATGCTAAATTGTTTTGTTTTTTTTTATAGCTTTTGATGTACAGAACAATTTTAAAGTCGGTCAAATCTTTGAAGACACCTCCCATCGCGCGGCTGTACCAATGAAATGGTCAAACATTCAATTATCATATCCACTGAATCGTCCAAAAAGAAGATCTGTGTCGCAGTATATATCTCGTCCAAAAAGAGATATTCGTAAACGTAAACAAATTGAATTTTTGAACATAGTGAAGAATGCACTGGAAAACAGAATAAGAATAGTCGAAAAAATTGATTGTATTGAAAGGATGAACAAAATAAAAATGGTTCTAAGTCCCGGTGTGTACGCAGCATTTCTACAGTTTTGCGAGCGAAAGCAGAAACAAACACTTGAACAACTACTGAAAGATAAAAAGAACATCGAAAACTCCATACAAGCCTTGAGTAATTCATAGAACTGCTATTTGATTGATTAACATTTGAAGTACGAGTTTTACATTCGGTTATAATCAAGATTTATTCCACGAAAAGTACCTGCACCTCTATATATCGGAATGTAAAATTCACACGTTCTGAATTGTATAGGTCCACATGGGACAGATCAATAACTTTGATTGTGTGAAAGGAAAGGTAATGAAAACATGGCTTTTGTGAAGAAACATGAAATCTGCAAGACCACTTACGTCAAATGCTGTGAAAATACCGATCGGGGACCGCCGATGATCAGAAAAGGAACTGTTAAAAGAAGTTGACTATTTAAAAACAGAGCAAGTCCTCAGAAGTCAATATTCATCGTTTATATTCAAATGTACTATGTTAGATTTCCGTTTTACGGTAGCGCTAAGAGACAAAAAGCTGGTTCATTTAGCAAAATCACGAACCAATAACTTCAATGTTTTGCTTATCTACACATAAGACACGTACCAAGGCATTCTTCTCAAACCTGTAATTAATTATATTTTGTTATTGTTTCATTGTTCTTGAACATCAATGTAAATGTGCAAAAACTCCATATCTCTATACTTACGAATGTTATTCGATATCATTTTATGCTAAGTGATGAAATATTGAGTAATGTCGAGGTAATAATTTCATTTATCTTTCTGAAAAGCTTGACAAAGGACTGCTTTTTGAAACTTTAAATTTATTTCAAATATTATATAGTTTTGATGCTAGGCGATTAATATAATTTAATATTCAAAATACGGTTAAAAGTCAAACATAGCTATTAAAACACCATATTGAATTAAAAATATTCAAATGATAAAATACCTAAATTTAATTGTATTTGCTGTACGGTTTCCTCAATCGCAATTAGCCAAGGTCGGAGGAATTTGATACAAACCAAACAGACATTTGAGCTGTTCGTTGTGGTACAAACTTAAAATCCATAGTTTATGTATTTTAATCCGATTTTGTGATCAGCGTTCAATAATCCGCCATGGCTTTGCCCAGGCCGAGCTCCTAATTCAATAACGTTGGCATTTCGATATAGAAAGAGACAGCAAACAATTTACCTATCAGTTATCCGTTTTAGAACACTGTTCAATTGTACATCTTTGACAGTTTTGAATTGTTTCGGAGCATAAATCTGACTGTTTCTCTTCTTTATGAAAACGCATTCTTTTCGTGTTTTGTCGTTAAATGTTAGTTATTCGTGTTTTGTCATTAAATGCTAGTTATTCGTGTTTTGTCGTTAAATGTTAGTTATTCGTGTTTTGTCATTAAATGCCAGTTATTCGTGTTTTGTCGTTAAATGTTAGTTATTAGTGAATAAGTTCAGCATATGACTTAATACAGCTCAACCCTATATGGTCATGTAGATTAACGTTTTACTATTGCGACTACATTTAATTTATACTGTTGATTCGCAATATGCCCCTCAAATAGTTTGATATAGTTGGGAATATACATATTGAGCTTTGGTGGTTTAAATCAATTTTATATGAATTTTTTTATTCAAAGATCAATGTACATGTGTGCATTTTCAAGTAAAAAAACGGTCTGGAAATTTCCATTCTCTCTTCTAATAGAAGTAATTGGATTTACGATGGAACAAGCACAATATTTGAGTAGTCAAGGACCAATACTATTCTGCCCTGATTCTTTATTGTTTTTTTAAAGAGTTGATTATTGTACAGACATGAAATATTGTTCTATGTTCTATGGTATGTGTGTATTAAATATTTTATTATTTTTATAAATCATTTGTATGCCCGTACCCACACCTCCCCGCCAGGATTACGATTAAGTTGTATTATTGTTATACAGCTGTATACCGCAGCTCATTTGTTACGATGTTTACATTTATTAATTAAAAGCATTTCATGACACATTTCAAAGCATGCACAAATGTGTGAACAAGTCGCTGTAATGGAATAACACAATTTAAGAAAAGCAATACTTCATTTGTAAATATGTGGTATCTCTCTTCATTTATGTTGTGTATGAATCTTTGGACGAGTAGTTGTAGTGATAGCGAGTTAAAGAGGCCGTCCAACAGATGTTGGCATGTATTAAAGCTTGTCATTAACTGCTTTATATGCTTTATCTTGATAAATTCAAACATTTGAACTAAAAATCTCAAGTAAAAAATAAGAATACAATTTAAAAACAGGGCCCTTGCTACACTTTGGGGGATTGGGGCCGGAGCCCTTAGAGGGGGGAATTTCACGTCGTTTTCGGCGAAAAGGGGAATTTTTCATGATCTTTTCACCAATCATTCAACACTTAATATTGCTCTATTTTAATGTAATTTACATAAATATACTTAATCAAAGGCTTATAGCAAGATACCAGCTGGCAACATAGGTATAAAAGTAAAAAAAATAATTTTTTTTTGGAGGGGGGAATTTTTAGGTGAAATAGGGGGAAAAAGTATACTATTTTAAGGGGGGAATGGGGCCGAATTTCGGCCACCAAAACGGCCAAACGAGGGCCCTGAAAAAAAAAGAAGAAAAAACGTTAACCTCCACAGGGCTCAAACCACTGACCCCTAGAGTCATGGAAGCTTGGAGTAAAATGTCTCCCGACCTTACCACTTGACCATCCACGCTCACGTCAAATGCGGAGGTATTTTTTAGCTATAAAAGTAATCCTCGTAGCTTCCCAAAATATCGATTCGCGTCGAACGACGCTTTAATCTGTTGGACAGTCCCTTTAAGCGGATATGTGTCTTTTTAACTGTTTGGATAATTCATAGAAAATCTCGTAGAAATAGTGGTGACATCGTTATATTCATCAGTGTTAACCTGTCTTCAGGACAATGCGATTACATACATGATTCTCAGCATACAGGAACCGTTACATTAAAAAAAAATCATTTGTCTTTTACTCTTTATAATTCTACAACGAAAGTTAAGTTTTCAGATGTCATTGTGTGACTTTTATTTAGAAAGACCAGTTCGTATTCAATTTCAAGGAACAATTTGAGTGATTCTACATTATGGAAAAGTTAGTTTTGCTATTATTATAAATAATGATCGAATGAAGCTGAAAAATCAACCTGGAACACGACACACGAGTTAAGGTCAGCACCAAAAAATAAAGTCTATCGGTTAAGTGAAAAAAATACTCATAAGGAACATAGGCAACGTGGTTATAAATACTGTGAAAAACATTTAAACGAATTTCTTGAAATCTTTCCTCATGTGGACATGCACACCACGGAAAAATAAATAAACCAAAAAGGGTACGTCACTTGAAGAGTGTAACTAGTTCCAACACATTATTGTGATTAAAATAGCACACACTTCATGCGCGTTGCCAATTAAATATATTTCTGAAAGTCCTTTGACTATAGGGAACTTATAATCAGAACAGCACCTAGTAATCAACTAATCATTCGTTATTAATAAATCACATGTTTGATTGTCGTATGGGATTTGAAAAAAGGATCCTTATCTGAATTTTTTGACTATCGATAAATTAGAGGACAACACAATTACGCTGAATATAAGTTAGAGATACATAAACTTCAAAATGTAGATGAAGATTTAAAAACATTTGGAATGTTAAAATAAATGTGTAATACTAATAGTTTTTTTTTCAGAATCACTAACAAATATTAATACATCACATCATTCTAAATTGCTAATAGACGCAGAAGCCAGTTTGCAAGAGTTAAATAACATTTAGATGGATACATATCTTGGCTGAATCATTTCGTTGCCTCCTTTACTGTTGGAAGTGTCTGCAGTGCAGTGCTCTAACGATACTGTCTTGAGGACACAACAGTAGGACGCAACTACAAATTGGTTTATGGCATTATAGATCTGTAAATTATCTTTTAACGTCGGTGTTTGTTTTAGTTGGCAATATGTACAATTTTCAATACATTCTCAAATTCAGAAATAACATTTACTGCAAATCTTTGATCTTTTTTGTCCGATTATTAAATATTAAATCAGGGTTATTGATATGTGCAAGTGGATCTGAAAGATTTGTTATTGTGAACAGTGTAACCAAACGAATGGATACAATATACAGGATGCGTTTGCAATTATTTCAGGTGCCTTCTTGCGGTTCACAACGTTCTTTGCTATTAGCTTATTGAATACCTACGACAACACAAGCAGTCACTGTGGAGGCCTCGGCCTTTATTTATCGACAGCATCTGGCACCCGTTCACAATCGGAGTCTTTACGACGGAGTTTAGACGTTTTATTGTACAACATATTTTGTGTTGCGAGCGTTGGGATATGTCTTTTTAAATCATCCTCTCTTCATGGGGTATATAAGCGTGTGTTTAATATTGAAATGATTTTTTTTTCACATAAATACTTATATAATCCAATGTTGTAGTAACAAAATAAAATAAAAACATCGATATTTGTGTCTTAAATTTTAAAGAATTCAGAAATGTCATAAGTGAAAGGTGCCTCCAAGAGTCTTTAAAAAATCGGCTTGCCTAGCTTGTAGATGTGGTAACGTGATGGCTGATGGTGCTGACGCCTAACGTGCAGATGTGGTAATCTGATGGCTGATGGTACGGACGTACTACAATGTAAAAAAATTACCTAAATACACATTTGAAAGATTTTGTTAAAAGTTCCTTGATAATGAATTGTTTTGGTTACATGGCATAAACTGACATTTACATTAATATGTATGAACATGTGAATGTACACGTATATGTAAACAGAGACTGTATGTTATGTAATGCTGTCTGTACGTTAATTAAGAAAACATGCACACACTTCACTTTTAACCCTTCGCCACGGATTGAAAAAAAAAGTTTTCTAAGCTATTTCTATATTATAACCCTTTACCACTTATATAAGTACTAAAACGCTTATGTAGTCCCTTAGAAAATTTTATTAAATTGAAGACGTGTCGCAATAAATTCAAGTTTTAAAGGTTTTTAGTTAATTTCCAACGCTTAGATACTGATGAGCAACAAACAGCATAGAACAGACTGCGAGTTACTCGAAGGCTGTTCTTGTTTATGCTGTTTGCACATAACCATTTTATTTTGCCTTTAGGATGAATATGTTAAGGTTAATTGTAAAACCCTAGTTGATAACCTTCAGTTAACACTGATATAGACAATGATGTATGTCATGTAAACAAATGTATGTATCCTTTTTAAAGGGACGTCTGTTCTAAGCACAACAGGGGTGGCTCAGTGCGAGGATATTGTGCATCGATCAGTGCTCAGCATCTTTTTTCTCTTCCCACCATGCAAAACCATGCCAACACATACGTTATAACTTATAATACACACGAAATAACAAATTAGTACTTAGTAGTGGAATACAAATGTCAGGTCTGGGCTACCGAATCGACTGGCTAATTGCTATATTTGATTTCCAGATGAAGGTCAATTAGTTTTAAATATTGTGATATCATGCACGACGGGCTCAATTAAGATAACTGCTTGTTTGTATTGAGAAGAAAACAGTTTTAATGATCAATTAGTGAAAAGAAAGATAAGTATGCAATGGGAAAAGTAAAGTTATTGTCGGGTAAACATCGGTTATCATTCCTTTGGTAAAGATCCTCGTCCAAATAAATATCAATTCTTAATCGTAAAATATAACTGTGTTTATGTTTCCCTTTGTTTTATCTACAAACTATTTTATTCCGCACAACTGTGTCAATGCATCTATGTCAGATATGAAAATTTCCTTGAAACAATCGATACACTTGTGAAGTGTTCGTGTATTAGCTATTTTACATTTTGATATTTAAAAAAGATAGACCTGAAACGTTTAATCAAAAATTCTATTCCAATTAAGCTAAGCTTAGTCATTTAAGATATCCACTGTCTTCATTTTGTATTGTTTTAGCCGTTGTTCGTTGACATTAGGCTTTTACGTATTCTATCTTTAGACCTATTTTTGTACCAATAGCTACCAATCAAAAGTTTTACTGCCCTACATAACGCAAAGCACTGCAACCTTCGTACTGTACACAAAATTTGTAATACACATTTTTTTTTTCAAATAATACATCAATTGTTAGTATATTCACTTGTCAACATAATATTGCTGGTATTCACGAACATACATGATGAAAAATAACTTAACAACTCCAGTATTGTTTCATCAAGGCTGCAATGAATGCAGCATACGCTTTTTTTCTTATTTTCGTAGATTTACATCCACATTGGAAAATATGTTGTAGGTTGACAAACTTCAATACACTAAACAATAGCTGAAGCGCGACTTGTAAACTATGTTTGATTGATGTGCTTACTTCTTTGAGCATGAGTCGTTTTTTGTGTAGTATTCCCTTGCTCTCGTTGCTTATTTGTCTTTGGGTATGGCAGCTTTCAATATATATGTCACACTCTTTGCAATATATATGTCGCGCACTTTGCAATACATATGTCGCACACTTTGCAATATCTATCATCAATGTTTCACCCGATCAAAGCCGCATTACATGGCCTCTTATTCAGTAGTTGTATGACCTTAATGCATTGTAAATGTACACGATTGTAAATTGTTTTCTTTTACAAAACATATAAATCTAACCTCCTACAAAAATGACCTTATCCGATTGGCTCAGAGCGGGAATGTGCCCATGATATATTTTCCATACACCCCGAGTAATTTCCATACACACCGAGTAATCGATTCGGTCTTTTCGTAACTCAAAAGTTGTCTCCCATTCGGGTAGGTATCACGAGTATCCCGGGTAAAAAGCGGTCCGTCTAAAATGCATATATGCTCATATCCGCGGATGTGACCGGAAAGTGCGCGAAAAGTGAGGATATGGACGAATACAGGCAATATCGACACTTTCTGCAATGTTTATTTCAATATTTAATAAAAAATACACAATATGTGTTTAATATGTTTGTATTGTCTCATAATATAACACTTTAATAGACGTTATCATTTTTCCAACTCTAAATTCATATCCGCGAACATGACGAAGTGCAAGAAGATTGTTTTAGGGCTACACACCACAAACAATATAACCACGCCGACACCACATATGATTTGTTGAATAAGGTTACATAATGTTTATATTATATACTGAATGTATTGTTATTATTGATGTCGTCTCAAAACTTTAGTATTTAGATATACAATATGCTTTAGAAAATAGTGAAGTATTTTTGGGCCGATTATCGCCAGACCACAAGTAATTAATGATGTTACTTTTCCCTGGTTATATTTTTATTTGAATACAAAATGTTGAATTTATTTAAATACACTGAATGTTATGAATGCAGTAACTATTGTCTGAAATGTCACTGTTTCAAGTGGCATTTTTCATTTGAAAATAAATGATGATTTCAAATGCGCGAATATGATAAAATCGACGAATGTGGTTTATCCAATAAAGGATCTATATTTGTAGTGCTATATAATAACTTTACGCAAGGTAAAACTATCTTATATTTGATTGTTACTATTTATTTTATGCTTTCCGATGGTTTATTGAGTAATATCAGTGAATGAAAACTGATAATTTAACTGTTTCAAACAGTGAAAATTAACATTGAATATTATCGATAATTTTCACTTTTTACTGTGAAATGACGTCATTTTTATGACGAAATGACGTCATTATCCCAGCGAAAATCTTTAGTTAAACTCTTCAAGCGGGTATATACGATTTTTTATATGTGTTTAATTGTAATATATTGATAAAATATATTATAATAACACAAAATAGGCAAGAAAAATTATACATTAAAGCCGAATTTCATAAAATGCAGCAAAGACAAATTAGCGCCTCGAGCCGATTGTGACGTACATATTTTACTACAATAACCGAAGCATTCGTCTTTGTATTAGGATCGGAGTTAGTGTTCGTGTGTCGTATGAATAGATATCGCTGCAGGAATTCAAATAAACCGTTAAACTAAGTTTAGATTCACATCGTACATGTATGGTATACATGCTGGCGAATTCGGCTGTACAGCCGTTTTCAATTTCAGAATTAAATATCTTGCTTATTTCGCATTTTTCGACACATGTTCTTCTTAACTTTTATTTTAATATATATTGAAATATATATATATAAGTTTTTTTTACACATTTTATATAAATTCATAAATATTTGACAAAATCGTATATAGTCTACCCGCTTTAAACAATGTATATAAACTGTATAAAAAAGCATAACATAAAAAAGACAATTTGTTGGATTCGGTGGAATATAGCTTTTAATTCACTCGTGATCATTGAAAATATATATTTTATTATTTATATGATCACTCGTGAATTAGATTCTAAAGGGATCTTTTCACGCTTTGGTAAATTGACAAAATTGAAAAAAATTGTTTCAGAATCGCACATTTTCGTTTTAGTTATGATAATTGTGAGGAAACAGTAATACTGAACATTTACCATGGTCTAATATAGCCGTTATATGCATCTTTTGACGATTTTAAAACCTAAAAATTATAAAGCGTTGCAACGCGAAACGATTGAATAATTTGGAGAGTTCTGTTTTTGTCGTTAAATTTTGTGAAACTACGAAGATTGCTTATATAAGGTATAAAAAACGATACGTATGTGTACTCGGCGGAATAGCTCAGTTGGCTAAAGCGTTTTTTTCTTCAGGACTCTGGCAGGACTCCAGGGGTCACTGGTTCGAAACCAGCGAACCAGTTAGGGATATTATGGGCATCTAACAGTTGATAGGTGTCTATCGCCACCGTTGTTTAATTTTGGTGTTTTCACTTCATATACACTTATATTTGTTAATGCAGCATCAACTTACTAAAACAATATCCCGGAAAGAAAAACAATAATGCATTTGAATATTAACCGTACTTTCGTTTTGACAACTGACGACAGAAATGATTTAATTTACGATGTGAATCTTAATTTAGTTTTAGTGAAGATTCGTTCATAAGACAGAAAGACACTATTTTGTTTTAACGGATCATTTCGGCTTAGAGGAGTGGGTGAGTCATGTAAAATATCAAATATTATATATATTTTTGTAAACAACTGGTAGCAAGATGAGTTGCAGATAATTGGTCAGTAACCACATTTTTGACTAAATCTTTTGACCAGTTAATTCTTTTTAGCTCAATTTAACAGTGAAAAATGCCCATAATATCACTTTAAAATCGATAATCCACCGAATCAAACAGATAACCTCTATACATTATAGTTTATTAGTACGTACAAATATGAACGTCATTTTATTTATTCAAATGAACAAAGGATATCGTAGTGCTACATTTAAATGTTTCAAGAATGGTTATAACCATTATAGTTGTGCTGTTATTGAAAAGCAATGCATGTCCCGCTAAAATTTTAGAAAAATCTTAAATTTTACCGGGACATGCATTGCTTTGCAAGAACAGCGCAACTATAATGGTTATAACCATTCTTGAAACGTTTAAATGTAGCACTACGATATTCTGTGTTAATTTGAATTTATAAAATAACATGCATATTTTTACGTACCAATAAACTATAATATATAGTAACAATCAAATATAAGATATTTTTACCTTGCGTATTTAAACCATATTGTGTATTTTTCATTAAACATTGAAATAAACATTGCAGAAAAAGTGTCGATATTGCTTATATTCGTCCATATCCGCACTTTTCGGTCATATCCGCGGAAAAGAGTCATATACGCATTTTAAACGGACCGCTCTTTACCCGGGATACTCGTGATACCTACCCGAATGGGAGACAACTTCTTAGTTACGAAAATCTCGAATTAGTCGGTTTAGATATAATCGTTACACAGTTAGTAACTGATGGTGTATGGGATATATCATACACCTATGGGATATATCACATAAACCATCAGTTACTAACAGTGTAACTAATAATACTTCAAGCGTTCGAAATATCTTCGTATGACAGAAACAGTGCAGTAACAGTCATTGTGATTAACTTAAACGGCATTTACCGGTCATCGACAATCGAATAAAGTACCAACAAATTATTGATTTCACTGATGTAAGAAACTATGTCTGCAGTGTATTATTTTGGTCGGTTCTATATCTTTTAGCAACGATGTTTGCCATGTTTTATTTTAATTGGTTCAATGTTAATGTCTATAATAAACAATGACTTTATTGTTTTATTTTGATCTGTATTTTGTCTGATAACAGCATTGTATGAAATGTATTATTATTATATGTATTACGTCTATCAGCACTTATGTTTGCAATCTATTATTTTATTGATACCATATCTACAAGCTACGATGTCTTTAGTGTTATAGCAACAGCAATACTATTACATTTAACTTGACAATAAAATGAGGTCATCAACTTGGTGATTATAAAGTTGTTGTTTTTTATGTGCATATTAATGTGCAGACGTTTAAGCACCAATAGAATGTTCAAACGTTTAAACTCAATTTAATGCATTTTATTTCATCAGATAAACTTTACATACTGGTAAAAGTGAAATGAACAATACATTTCGCATGCGCGAGATATTTTCTAAATAATGATATACTTCCAAATGAAATACAATTTGAAAATAATAAAAACTACAATAAAGTTTAAATAAACTTAAGTGCATATATACAATATTTGAAAAACATGAAAACATTGTACGACACATTTGACACTTAACAAATGTCCAAAACGGAACTGTTATTATCTTTTTTCAAGTCATTTAAATTAAAAGTATGTAGATATGTATATATATGCAACAGTCATACTTACTACATGCCATACGTAAGTTAAACAATTGTTTAGTTTATTTTCCATAAATATTAATAGCATAATAGCTGATACCGACTCTGTCACATAAATCTTTTGTAAAAATGCGATTATATTTGTTTACCCACCACTGCCATATATTATGTTAGAAAGTATTATACTTCATATTACTATAGTATCACTGATATGTGTCGTGTTCTGTGAAAACTTGGCATTATGCATGCGCGTAAAGTGTCGTCCCAGATTACCCTGTGCAATCCGCTCAGGCTAATCAGGGACGACACTTTCCGCTTAAAGTAGATATTCGGTAAAAGGGATTTCCTTTAAACGAAAAATACCATAAAAGCGGAAAGTGTCGTCCCTGATTAGCCTGTGTGGACTGCACAGTCTATTCTTGGACGACACTTTACGCACATGCATTTTACCCAATTTTCACAGAACACGACACATATGTTTATTATTACATGCTTAAGACTGACTTTGAACTATGTATCAGTCGTAAGCCATTTATGTTCTGTTCTGTACAACTGGCATGTAACGTTTTTACCACGTGAGCATTACTATTGTGAATACCTCGATATTAAACGATGCTTAGCTTCTATAGCTAATAACCTTTTGTTTTCAATTATTTTTATTGCTGTCTATTTGCTTTTAATGTAAAAAATATATGTATTCAAACACGTACGATTTGTATCCGATGCTTCTTTGATCGGTTCATAGTACGAAACCAAATACTAATAGTATGTTAATTATATTCTGACATAAATATCTACAATAGGTAAATATAAAATGGTGTCTGAAGCAATAAGTTGAAAAAGAAATGACAATGCTGTTCAAAAGAATGGTGTAACGTAATGTGACGTTTTTCTATGGAACATATAAACCTTATTGTAGTATGTGAAATATATTTTGTAAACGTGATTTCAATATAACTTTTCTCTTGAATGAATGTAACGAGTAATGTTAAATGACTCGGAAATACATTAACGTTACAAAAAAGAACACATTCAGCAACAACTATAACACATTTTGCGAAAGGTTTTCAAGACACTGACGCAAACACAACATATGTTTAACATAGTATAATCCACTTTCAGTTATAACGGACTTGCTTCAACCAGAACATTTTCATATGAAAAGTTAATACTTGGAATATTGACATGATGCACTGATTCCGGGTAAAAAGTGTTGCAGCCAAAAATTCTTCCTTTTATAATATCTTATATATTGACGTTTTGAGGTTTTTCAGCTTTGTCAGTTTACTGGATTCAGACTAACAAGTAAAAAATAATGTTGGTACACGCAATTCATATTGCCTTTCATCTTTTGGGGGCTTACAAATAAATATAAGCATATGATGGGTAGTCTACATGTGAATTGGAAACTATGGTTTAAAAAATCTTGCTTTTATGTCGTAAACCCTCTTATTCAGGATGGCACAAACAATCAATTACGCGAGTTTGCTTCAGTATTAAAGAAAAAAACACGCGTTTCATTGTTATACATGTATACGCACTGAAAAGTGACCATATGCTTCCTTTTTATAATTCAGATACTATATTTATCCGCTAAAGGATTGCACCTCTATAGACTATAATTGAAAAGTACTTCCAAAGTACTTTTGCAATATATTGAGACACGACATGTACCTGAATATGCATACTGCAGCACCGATTTCAACGGTGTCCGCCTTTGAATGAAGTCTCACTCATCTGTTATAGTCAGAAAGTCACTTAACTGGCATAAAACGAACGATATTTCTCAAATTTCAACGACCAACGTCGTTGTAATACGTGACGTCGTCTGGCGGAATATCCGGAAGTGGTTCATACACGTGATCGTCCCTCGAGTCCTTGGGCACTGGCGGAAGAGGCATATCAAACCGGCTCCTGGGTTGCCCTGACGACGGGGTCTGGGGAGTAGAGGGCGACAGAACCTGCGCAGAAGGTCGTTGTTTGGGCATGCTGGGCATTGTGGCACCTTTCATTAAATTCTCCAACTGGTTTTTAAATTCCACACTCAAACCTGTAATACAAGACTCTCGTATATCATCACTCACCAAAACATACAGTTCAACCAATTAAAATTGTTGGGTTTCTTCATTCCAAGAATTCCAGATTCTCCAATGAAATTATGAAAGTATGATACTCGTATTTTGCTTTAAATATAGTGTTTGAACACACGCATTAATAACTAAAATGACCATAATTTGTATTTCATTTAAAATACAATACATTAATTGTTTTATACGTAAAACAAATACAACGAATTCTATTTATTTTAAAATCATGGATCGCAGTTTAAATGGACCTTTTCACGTTTTGATAAATTGGCAAAATTGAAAAAATATTCTTTCAGATTTGCAAATTTTCGTTGTAGATACAATATTTGCGAGGGACCAATACTGAACATTTGCCATGCTCTAAAACAATCATTATATGCATATTTTGACGATTCAAAAACCTGAAAATATTAAAGCGTTACATTTGCGAAACGACTGAATTCATAATTTGGAGAGCTGAGTTGTTATGTTTATATTTTGTGACATAACGAGGATTGTTTATATTAAGTATAAAATACACATGAGCAAGAATGACCGAGCCCTAGACTTTTTCTTCAAGGGTAAGTGGTTTCAAGCCCATATGAGGATTACTTTTTTAATTTTACTCTTATTTTTTTACTGGAGCTATTTAGTTCTAATAGTAATAAATAATAGTCCAAATATCCATCTGTGAAATAGTCCCTTTTACGTCATGTCCTTGTCACTGCAAACTTTTCATGAACAAAAATTCATAATGGCGAAAATGACATGACATGTCTTTTGAATGTTAAATTATATACTTACGAATAAGTGATATTAAGTTAAAATGCGTTATTGTAAATCGCAGACACAAACAAAAGTAAGTTGTCAAAAAAGTGTACAGTTTGAAGACATTAATATAATTTAGTTAAAAAAGAAAGATGGTTTACTTCTAAGACTGCAAAAATTAATTTTTTGCCTCATTTCGGGAAAATAGGGATTAATGCAGGAGCGTCCTTAATGCAGTCCGCATAGGCAAATCAGGAACGATACTTTCCGCCTTAACTGGAATTTCGTTTAGAAGAGACTTTCTTTAAACAAAAAATGCAGAATATTGGAAGGTGTAGTCATTGATTATCATATGTCGGCTGCACAGGCTAATATTGGACGAAACTTTACGCATTTTGCATTTGGGCCCATTTTCCCAGAACGACACTGAAAAAACAACGGCAGCTTTATAACAGCAGTAAAACATTAACACAAGAACACGTGCATAACATGCATAGTGAATGGAAATAACAAAACAAAACAAGTAACCAACTTCCACCGTATTATTATACATGTAATTTATAAGGCTATCATACGATCAATCGAGTGTGAATGACCCAAATCGACAAGTTAATTTCGACTTGTTAAACGAGATTTGTCTCAAACCTGCGGTCAAATTGTTCACTATTTGTTAATATTATATTGTTATATATAAGGGCTTCAGTTCACATAAGTCACCACGATGAAATTCATTATGCATGTACTAAAATAATTAATCTGTTCGATAGTGAAAGGCATACGTATTTGAATAGACAAAACACATGTATTGACTACATGTATATTGAAATCGAATCGATTGAGGTCAAATCGTCCCGATCAAACAGTGAAATATAAAAAAAGAATTATAATAGTAATAAAAGAAACAAACTCCCAAGCTTGGTAAAGATAAAACTATTTGTCTAGTTATTGTTATGATTAAATTATGAGATACATATTTTTTTTATAAGAAATAACTAGAGCTCAGCAAAAAATAGTTTATTCTTACTTAACATCACGCTATTTTAAAGGGTATCATTATCGTTAAAATAGTATTACCACCATCAAAACAAATTTCAATGGGTCATTAGTTAAGAGGATTTTGTTATGGCGTATTACACGAGATGCGGGAGGATAAAGCCTATATGTGTTGAGATTTTATACATACACATATACAATGTTAGTTTTCAACAGTTTAGTTTAACCATTTATGCCTAGCGTCTAGAAAAAAGGCATTGGGTCTACGCTGTTTGCTTAACGGAATTTCTGTAATAAATATTCTAAATATAAAAATAAATATACTACACATCCCTAATTTTGGAAATAAATTGATCCAATTTAGAAGGACTGGAGTGTCCACTAGGCTTAAATGGGTTAAAAGTACATAAAGCATATTTTCATAAACTTACGTCCACACGTGACATTCGGGTACTCTAAACGAAATGAGTATAAGTGAAAAGGAAATCCATACAACTAGTTATTCTCTGCAATAAAATAATAATTAATATTTTATTTCTTTGTAGAGCTAAACCAAAGTGTTTGTTTTTACCTTTATTTTTTTGGAAAAGGTTTAAGTGATCAACAAATTGTAAATGTGTTACTAGAGCATTTACAACTAATGTTTTTTTTTTAAACTCAGCGCCAACGTAAACACCACGTGCATGTTAGAAGAATTAAAAAAAAAACGCATCCTCATAACAAACATTTGTTTACAATATAATATAGATTTCCAGATAAACAGACTAGAGCTTTGTCACAGACGTGACGTATACCCCCACATGCTGCATTGACACAGAATATTTTGCATTCTGTCTTCACAAAACAAGAGAAGCTAATTTATGACGATTTTTAAGAAATATGTCATTATCATTTATGGCCATTTTGACCTTTGAACTCTTGAATTCTTTCGCATGACACGCCGTCTAATGACTGTGAACAAAATAAGTGTACAGAGTCATTTTAAATCTCACAATGAATGACATAGTTATGGCCCGGACAAGCTCATTATGGCCATTTTTGACTTTTGAACTCCAAGTGTGACCTTGACCTCGGAGATATAATGTACATGTTCTCCTATAACGATAAATGACATACTTATGCTCCGGACAAACTTTCGGTTTAAAACGAACTAAGTGAACCCGTGACCTAGTTTTTTACCCGGCATGACCCATATTCAAACTTGACCTAGACATCATCTAGATACAACTTCTGACCAAGGTTGGTGAAGATCGCATCAAATTTTTGGGACAGAAAGACCGACCGACAAAGTGACTCCTATATAGCCCCCATTACCAATGGTAATGGGGGTATACATATTGTTGTGTACCGAATCAATCCACACTATACACGTGAGATACTATGTATAATACAAAAAAGAAAAGGTGACCATTAATCTGGCTTGAAACACATATGAAACATTATGTAACACATGGGTCACTTGACTGAATAGACCCTTTGGTCACGTGACTCATAATAATCTTGGGTCACGTGGATCAAAATAAAATACAAACTCAGAAAGATTGTCAAATTTGGTATGATAATATGGTCAACTTTCCCGCAAACAAAACGTTTTTTTAACTGTGACCATCCTGACTACATCTCTGGGTTATATAATATATTGTTCTGCGAATATAAGGGAGTAAAACCATCAAAATTACATAGTAACAAAATCAAATTATATTCAACTCTGTCAAATAATACTAGATGAACCTGCACACATATATCTGACTAATTTATTAGTAAATTATTATACTTATTTGTACCACAAATAAAACTTCCAGGATCAGTTGCAATGCGTATCTACGTTTATCTGAATAAATACTTATTATGGATTTTTAAGGATACCCTCTTTTTATATTTTATAAAGGACATTATTTTTTTAATGTTTTTTTTTATGAATTCAATGCAACTGATGTTTTTTCAATATATATATACAGGCAGTTAGCCGAATGGAACATGTTAGTAGTGCAAGCTTCAAAATGATATCTCGTAGATAGCTACCGGTACTTAATATTTGGAACTCTTTGTAACATTTGAAATAATGTTCTGAGTTTTCTTATTTCAAACAAAGGTATTGTTTATCATTTAAATATTAAATTTCAATCAAACTTATATATTTGATCTCTTCCCCTTTTTCTTAATTAAATACACACGTCTTGTCTATTATTGAATAATGCTTTTATTAACTTTAAGTTTGACCGTTAGCAAAAGGCATACCGGTACTTGAGTATTTGAATTCTCAATCGCTGGTCTTCTAGTCTACGAGTTTCATTTACTTAAATCATGTTAATTGTATCTGTAGATAATGGTTACATTACGTGTAATCACAAGCGTATACAAAACATGTGATATGCAATCTCTAAAACAACGGCAAACTACGTCGCATGGACTGCAGACAGTTAGTACAACATCCCACCAAGGTGTAAGCACACTGTGGGCCTTCTATCTAACTGTACCTTCGAATTTACTATGTATCTTATCGGACGCATTTACAGATGGTTCACTTTGACGTCGATTGCGCGCAGTATTAAATGCAGTGTTCTCTTCCGAGGCGCTGGCATCAACTGAGTTGTGTCTTGTTGTTTCAAATTGGACACGTTTTTCTAAAATTGTTTTGGATAGATACATATGCACACACAATAAAATGTTTAAAGTAAACGTGCGTTTTACAGTATTGCAAATGTTCTCTCTGCAATTATGATGAAAACGTTATCATAAGTATTTGGAATCCGGCAATTTGAATACAACGACGCAATCCTTGTTCTAAACAGTTTTGTATTAAAATATGTAACGCGACAAAATATGCATTTTTTTCTTCTTCGGAGGTTTATGTTACAGTAATTAATTATAAAAGAAGAAACGTGCCTGCCGTGAACATGATGCACTTAACAATACCTTACACTCATAATTCTAGGTAGAACATTTGCTCTAGCTAAAGTTTTCTAGCCAACCTGACCGAACAAACACGTTGCAAGCATAAAGCCATACCCACCCGATCTATACGGATCAGGATTTGCTGTGTCATCATACACATCTTCCACCGAGTTGCCATAGAAAGCTCTATTCTGGCTGCTATAGGTAACCTTTGCCCCCTTTGTTATTGCTCTGTTAGTATTACCCTCATCGACAGTGAGTTTATTAGAGTAATAAGGATCGTGTGTCGATATGTTCGAGTCCGGCTGCTCGTATTCTTGCTCCGTTATCGGGGCCCAAAGTCCATCTCCAAGCTTGCTCCTTTGGGGTACTAGTACAGGTGTTAGTAAGGTGCAAATATAGTATATAGATACAAAATATGTATACATATTATACCTTTATGTGTGAAAGTTAGTAAATGCCACTATACCAATACCACATTGTCAGTCAGTGCAGGCCTTTACTTATAATTGTATTTCGAAAATGATGTTTAATTAGAATTGTTATTTAAATCAGACATGATTGGCTCTAATATATATTCATAAAGCTCGGATCTTGATAGTCAAAGTGGTATCGCCAACTATGCATACACGAAGAAAATATTATGTATTTCAAGCATATACATTTTCAATTGTGAACAAATCAATTTACAAATAACTCGTTTATCAGTTGGTAGAAATACATATGCTATGGATAAAAATCTTTTCTTCATATTAAATAAGGTTTACTGTCAATGTTTAAATGTAACATTCACTCAAATGTTTATTTGTAAAAACATTAAACATGATTAAGTGAATTGAAACAAATGTGATATATGTGTAAACATTTCAATGTACATGTTCTCCTATACGTCATATAAATGGTGTCTTTTATGTACCTTTCTTTGTAACCGTTGGTGACCCAGATGTTTCTGGTTTTACTTCGAATTTTCTCAGCAGGGTTCCAACTCCTCCGGGCTTCCGAACATCCACCCCCGAATCGGAAGTGGCAGTTGAATGACTTCCGGTTGATGTAGTTCCACTACCAGACCCGTTCTCTGATGACGAAGCTGCACTAGAGCTTGATCCATCTGGTTTTTCAGACATCGGAGATTTCTTTTGTGTATTCCACTGCGGAAAATTGCTCGGAGAATTTGGAGAGCGTGGTGATGTTATTGCCGACGACTTTGATACAATGCTTCGAGGCTGTGCTTCTTCATTTTGTTGCAATTGGTTTGATGGTGTTTTCCTCAAAGTTACGCTAGCTAGGTTTTGTTGCAATGTTGACATGTTTGTGGTGACGAATTTCTGTGTGGAGGAGTGGGGCGGTGTATTAAAGGACTGAGAGGAACGCAACGGCTTGGTTCCCGAGCTTGCAGGACTACCTGATAACACAGATTAACTGAGAAGAGAGCTCTACAGATATTCATGCAATACTTCCACGAATTAGTTTCACCATGCTATACACATGGAAAGAATATATTTGTTGTAATAAAGTATAATAGAGAATAACAGAAGAATAAGATGCACTGATAAAAATCTTATGTCGAAATCATGCAGGTAATTAAAAGATTATACAAAAAGGCATTTCACAAAATGTAGTGTATCCAAATGTTGCTGTATGTCATTCGAAAGCAAACACATACTCTGTTATTATGTAGATTTGCATTCGAATACGCACTTGATCGTTTGCTGTTGCGTTAAATATGTAAAACTGTAAACTTCTCTCTAATAAGGAAAACAGTGTACGCGAGTTTAGCAAGAGGGAAATGAATTCGTGATTTCAGAAACAGTGCTTTCACCACTAAAAAAAAATACCATCTTACCCAAAACAATAGAGAAAAAAAACAGCTTCACAAATCTATATCAAACTCGTGCTATTGTTTACCTCTAGTGAATCAACACATAATGGTATTAGATAAATAAATCCTTGATCGACATTTCGTTGCTGTTTTAATCACCTACAAAATTCTCAAATTTATCTCCTACTTATTCGTACCTATAGGATGGCGGGGAGCGGGCGGCGCTACGGGTAGATGGAGTGTTTCGGGATCTTCGTTGACGTAGCTTGCAGTTGTGCCAGTGGAGAAGGATTTCTGCATGTGCGGTTTTGGAGGAGGCAGATTTTCTATTAAAAATATGAACATTTAATTGTCATATTGATCTCCTCTTTTCACGAAAGTATGCATTTGTGTGCGTCAAATGGTCGCTTCTTATTGTATTAATGTATACATTGCTCCACTTTGATGCAATGCTTTACTCTGTGTCAACACTGAGTGCGTTTCATGAAATCCAAAGACAGCATTCTATACATAGATGGTGACGTCACTACGTTATTGTCAGTAAGACCGGTGTGACACAATGCCAAAGACAGAACATTATTTATGTGAACACCGTACAGACGCATTATTCTTAACACAGTAAAATGTTGTGTTTTTCTGCACTCGCATATTGTTAAAAGATCTAAAAATGTAGTCATACGAGGTTTTTCCGTAGTTTTGATAAAGGCACAATGCCATTACGTCAATTAAAGGAGTATTATAAGAGGATTCATTATTTTATAATACACATTAGGATAATTAAACTGTGGTCATATGAATATTTATAATGAATACTATCAGGGAATCAATTCCGATTAATAATCTCTAAGCGATCATTTACGGCAAATGACATATTTTCTGTACAATAAATGTCCACTAGTCGATCATTTACGGCAAGTGACATATTTTCACTAATCATGTCGTACATCTTGATAACAATTAAAGATCAAAATAATTAATTTCATATTTCAAAAAATCCGTTACCAGTCGGCACATTAACGTAGTCCATGTCTCTCTGGAATGCTCCTTCAATGGCTTTATCCAGCTCTTGAACTGTCTCTACAAAGTCGCAAATTCAACGTGACTCATAAAGAAGCAAGTAATAAAATAATGATTAAAAACGACAATAAAAATTGTAAACACAATTTCCAATTACAACTGCTATTTAACGTAAGAACTTTTCATCGTGAAGCACATGATCTAAATACTAGATATTTAAGAAGACATAACCAATACTTTAAAAGAATATTCGTATTAATGTTCATCGTAGGAATACCAACTTCTGTTCATATGCTCCCAATATTTAAAATCAGACATATTGCCAAAAGTTAACATGTGCATGTATATGTTTATGTATTCTTATATAAAACTACAAACTATAACAAAAAATATATATGGGAAAGTATAAAAAAGTAATGTTATGAGAAGTACAAAGCAATGTATATATTCATTACTGTGAATCATACAAGTAAAATAAACTATAAATATACCGCTACAAAGCTAGTTAGTAAATGTTATTAAACAGTGAGCACATGGAATACGTGTGTGAATATAATACTAATAATTGTTTAGCTGAAAATCACGAACAACTTCCAGCTCGTATAAATGCATGCATCAATTCCTTAAATCACTGAAACACAGTATGAGCCACTGGAAACAACAACAACTGGGCTTAACGCATGTTTAACGGAGGTATCATATAAACGAAAATCCAGTGTTGGCCCAAACACTTTACAAACATTCATAAAGCCCTTTTCCCAGAACGAGGCAAATATTTATAACACGTGGAGCGACGAATTGCTATACAGCCCAGGCTTACCTGCTTCATACACATACATCTAATATAGATTAATATTGAAAGCGAAGAGTTGCTACGCAGACCACACGTATATGTTGCATAACTTTACATACAAACACGTGTAAAATACATGCGTCTAAACGTATTAGAGAGGTACAATTTCCAACGCCATTACTTTTCACACTATTGCCATTCAACAAGTCATCTCCAGGCTTTAGTGGATTCCGAACGATTAAAATGTTAAAAGCCATGCCTTTTTAGAATGCACATGTATGATATGATCGAAGCTTCGAAAAGGCATTTAAATACTTTGAATGCAGTCACTGAAAAATTTTCACATGCTTAAACGCAATTTAATAAAAAATCGCACTATAACCCTACACATTACATAGATGTATACACTTGATTTTCACGGGTTTGTGGTTTTCACACCTACCTCTGATGCCTTTCTGCTTGTTCTGAAAATTGCATGCTGAATTTCCAGAAGAAGAAACACATTTTTTTTATTTGCACAAACACAAACATGCCCAAAACTGACCAGACAAGTCCATGCCCATATATTCCTGTACAACGTGTACCGATTTTGTACCGATAAAGAACCGCCCACATCGCAATACCTTGCTCCAAATGTCTCAGCCTCATTTCATCGAATGAAGGCACACTATGGCGGACTCCTCTTGGGTACTTGGTGCCTATTCCTCTCAGATCAACTACGAATACAAGTCTTAGCATTTATAAACAATACTTATCATGCGCTTATCAGAATTACATTTACCTCGCAGCTTCCTTTTTAAAAATATATGCATTTATGACAGACATTTAGCGAGTTTGTGCAGATATTGTTCATGTACTTGTATGTGCGATACGAACAGGTATTCACAAGAATAATACAATGCATTTTTAAACTGTGATTGTTAGAAAGTAAATAAAACTAATTCCTGTAAAAAAAAACACTATATAATAGACTTTGTGTAACAAAAAGTAACGTCATAGTTGTGAAATCCATTCAAATGCTTTCCCGACCATACTTCATCCACGCATTTTCCACTGAAATGTTGTGTACACAGAAATACAACATACAACTATAAAACCATTACCCGATATGTATAACCCCACTGCACGATTGTTTTGAAATACATGCGATTTTAATGACTGATGAAATTTCTATGTGATGTTAGTATTGGCATCTATGTTAAATGTATAAGGATATGTGTAAAGCATTCTAGTATTCTGTAAACTGTTTATAAATATAAGTATACAAACATAAATATATATTTAATATTTTATTGAATGGAAAATAACAACAGTTTTGTGCTAGCATTTATTTATTAAATTAAAATAATTAAAATAAAGACTTTTTATCAATTGAGTTAACAATGAATGTGCGCGAGAAACAAACCAACACTTCAACCATCTAGGAAATGAGCCTCGCTCTGATAAAACGGGGCTTAAAGGGGCCTTTTCACGTTTTGGTTAATTGACAAAATTAAAAAAATGTTTCAGATTCGCAAAACTTCGTTGTAGTTATGATATTTGTGAGGAAACAGTAATACTGACTGTTAACCATGCTCTAAAATATCCATTATATCCATCTTTTGACGATTTAAAAAAATAATAAAATTATAAAGCGTTGCAACGCAAAACGATTGAATACAGTAATTTGGAGAGTTTTGTTGTCGTTATATATTTGAAACTACGAGGAATGCGTATATAAAGTATAAAATACATCACTCATTGTGTGGACACGGATGGCCGAGTGGTCTAAGCGATAGACTTTTACTACAGGGGTCGTTGGTTCAAGCCCTGTTGACGGTTATTTTTGTTCTTTCTTCAATTTAATTATTGTTTTTTACTGGAGCATTTTATATCCAATGTTTACATCTATCAATATAAAGCAATTAATGACAAACTTCAATACATGCCAAAAACTGTGAAAAGGTCCCTTTAAAGTGTGTGCATACAGTTAGTCTGTGAGGTCCGTAAAGGCAAATAAGGGACCAGACTTCCCTTTTTTAATATAATTTTTCGTTAAAAGGAAATCTCTTATAAACCATAGTTCAGCTTAGGCGGAATTGTCGACCCTGATTAACCGGTGCGGTTTGCACAATCTTATCTGGGACAACACTTAACGCACATACTTTCAGACCCATTTCCCAGGGCGAGGCTCATTTTAATGTAACTGTTGCGCATCACCAAACCACAACCGTTCTCTGCTTATCTCTACGCCCAAATGTGGCTAAGAATCATGACCTTTACCTGGATTGTCCCGTGGGGGACCTCTGTACGTATTGAAATGTTCCGGTTGCCTGAATGCTGGTCGGTCATAATCTGAAAGACACGTAAATAATAGTATATACTATAGGTTAATTAAGAGATTGCCAAGCAATATGGTCACCTACTGGTGAAACTCCACCATTGTCAGTAAAAAAATATTGTTTTTATTTGTTGCCATAGCAACCAGAATTTTTGACGTAGGAACAAAATGAAATGACGTGCATAATGTCCATATTGCCATCTATCCATGTTTCAAGTTTCATGAAAAAATATGAAGAACTTTTAAAGTTATCGCAGGATCCAGAAAAGTGTGACGGACTG
This sequence comes from Dreissena polymorpha, assembly GCF_020536995.1. Classification (NCBI taxonomy): domain Eukaryota; kingdom Metazoa; phylum Mollusca; class Bivalvia; order Myida; family Dreissenidae; genus Dreissena; species Dreissena polymorpha. Next base: position 6,087,127 of record NC_068358.1, read on the forward strand.
ATAGACAGACTGACAGACAGACTGACAGACAGACGGAGTGCAAACCATAAGTCCCCTCCGGTTTCACCGGTAGGGGACGATTAGAGACATTATCAGGGCTGACGTTCATGCACCATCCCCTAGTTTCTTATTCAAGGCAAGTGACCATTGCCAATAATATAGAGATCAACATACATACTACAAGTGACCATTGCCAATAATATAGAGATCAACATACATACTCCAAGTGACCATTGCCAATAATATAGAGATCAACATACATACTACAAGTGACCATTGCCAATAATATAGAGATCAACATACATACTACAAAGCAATACAAATGAGAGCCTCGCTCTAGGGAACACCGGACTTATTGCAAGTGTTTAAGTGTCATCCCGGATTAACATGTGCAGGCCGGACGGGCTATCAGAGACGACACTTCCCACATCCACTATATTTTTGTTTAATAGAGACGGCATTTAAACATACAAATCAATTAAAGCCCAAAGTGTCGACACGATTAGCCTGTGCGGACTTCAGAGGTTAATGTAGGACTAAACCTAACGCACAGGCATTAATCCCGGGTTTCTTGCTCACAAGAAACGGTATACGACTAAAATCATTCTGAAATGTCATACATTGTATCTAAATGACAAGATCATTTTTTTAATTGCTTGAAAGACAGGCATATCAAAACATTTATAATGACAGCCAAATTACCCAAAGGTAACTTATCAACACCGATTAGATGACAGTAGTGTATATACTCGGGTATATATCTGTGTTTATATCAAGTATTATTAAGACCAATACGAATATAAACGTTAAGGAACAGAAAATAAACACGGTTAGTACGCGCTAAAAGAACGAATCATTTACTGTATGCAGACAGTCGTCAATTATAAGAAGGAATCCACCTTTGTTAGTTATGTTAGTAATGCAGATACAAAATACTGGCGTGAGCATATATATTTAAATACTCGAATGTAAGGCTGTTTAAACTTGAAAGCAATTACATTTGCAACTGAAAGCGAACATGTTTGATTGTTTGTGACATTTGACTGCCATGCTATAACTACATTTGACTACCATGCTATAACTACATTTGACTACCATGCTATAACTACATTTGACTACCATGCTTTAACTACATTTGACTACCATGCTATAACTACATTTGACTATCATGCTATAACTACATTTGACTACCATGCTATAACTACATTTGACTACCATGCTATAACTACATTTGACTACCATGCTATAACTACATTTGACTACCATGCTATAACTACATTTGACTACCATGCTATAACTACATTTGACTACCATGCTATAACTACATTTGACTACCATGCTATAACTACATTTGACTACCATGCTATAACTACATTTGACTACCATGCTATAACTACATTTGACTACCATGCTATAACTACATTTGACTACCATGCTATAACTACATTTGACTACCATGCTATAACTACATTTGACTACCATGCTATAACTACGTTTGACTACCATGCTATAACTATTTTTGCTGTTAGTTCAACAACGGTGAGCCCTCAAAGCATAACATATCGAACACAAGACATCAATTAAATATCTCAGACACCAATAGGAAAATCACTGAGCCTTAAAAACAATGATAATTCAAATGACACTTTCATTAGTAACAAATAACGAACAAACTCATATTTAATCAATTGTATTATCGTTTTTACGAATAAAACATACACGTAGTACTGAACAGTTATCTATTAGACCAGTACACCAAATATGCCTACGGCTGATAGAATAGCTATGGAAATGATTAGTGATGGTTATAAGAAATGGCAGTAAATAACATGCAACCATTAGTATGCATATAACAAAGAGAGCAAATTACATGGAGTGAAACAACATACCAGGGCTATATGGACGGTCATTCACGTATATGGCATCTAAAATTATGCATGTTTACACATTTAGTTACAGGAAAAGAAACCCCGAATACGGTTAGTGATTAAATATATTACATACGAATATGTTAATCGATGTCCCAGCGAAATCATTTCCTTATTTTTACTTGTGCGTAATGAAGTTCAATGTTGAATCAACCAACTTGAAGACAAGAAGGCTTACATTGGTTAGTATACATCGCAAATGGTGATGGTTGTAGTGGTGTTTCTGATAAATTGAGTCGTGTTCTGAGAAAACTGGGCATAATGCATGTGCGTAAAGTGTCGTCCCAGATTAGCCTGTGCAATCCGCACAGGCTAATCAGGGACGAAACTTTCCGCTTTTATAAAAATGTTCGTTTAAAAGAAGTCTCTTCTTAGCAAAAATCAAATTTTGGCGGAAAGTGTCGTCCCTGATTAGCCTGTGCGGACTGCACAGGCTAATATGGGACGACACTTTACGCACATGCATTATGCCCAGTTTTCTCAGAACGCGACTCAATTGACAATTATAACACCCTCTGTTGGAACAGTATTGTGCACTGCAAACAACGAGACAAAGGAAAATAGAAAGCACTAAAAAGCAACTTAATAAACACAAATAACAAATGTCCCATATGATTGGGCAAAGCGCAACAAATGCCGTAGACACTGTATTTATTTCAAGTTACTTATTGTGGTTAACGCAATAGCTCTACCGTTGACAGCCTCTTTAGACTGAACATATGACAACATTGACAACATTAATGACTTGCACCGGGATATAAGCTACTACGTTAAAGTAGCATACATCAAAGTATTTAATTATTATACAGCAGCGGTAAGCGATATATGTGCGATATTGTCAAAGTATCGCAGAGACAGTACATACACATTTTACTCGATTGAACGTTGGACCAAAACTCACTTACCTGGCTCTGGCTCAGCAAGTCCCGTTTCTTGTGTAGCCATCGACAGGGGACGTCCTGTAAACAAAACAAACCCTTTTATAAAAAATGTTAATACCTTATTGCAATCGACGTGTATATGTTTGATATTATTAGCATGTACTATTTATTGGCAAGGCGAGTACAGTAGAAATAAATGTTTCTTCATTTCAATCATCATTCAAATGCAATAAACCGATCTTTACGACAAATTAAAACACACAAGCATTATTAAAAAAATATGCAGTCATCTAGACATTAACAAAATAGTGAATACAGTTACTTGGAAATTTCGTGGCGTAGTTTGGTTCGCTGGCGTCTAACTGCAAGGAGCGGAAATCATTGGTCTTTAAGGGCAAGGTGCCCCCGCCACATGTCTGGTGAAAGTACTTCATGACATCATCCAGGCAAATCATAGGATTGTGCTGCAAGGAGGAACAACAAGCAGTTTACAATCGGACTAAGTGAACAGTCCTTTAACAGTCTCTAAAATTCTAACTAAAACATGGAATGCAACTATTTTCCTTATATACTTTAGAGAAATCGAATAAAATAACCATTTGGACCACAATATGATGTTGCTCGGTGTATAGTCCACGACTTAACTCTGAACTTTGTTTACAATGTATATCATTAATTTTAATAATTCCATTTTGAAATCACAGTGTTTTTCACGTTCACTTTTTAAACTATAAAAACAAGGCTCTAATTGGCTGAAATGTATTCACACAGTGGACTTGTATTGGCTGTCCTCAGATTCTAATTTCACTTTCAAAACTATGAAATCAAGGCTATGATTTGTCGACTGAAAATTTGCGCAACAGAAGGTAATCGACAGTAATTATGTGCTAATGCAAAGCGTATTCTTGGATTTGATTTTAATAACTTAGGCAGAGTTTATTGTAAGCTTTTCAAATACATGCTTTGTATAAAAATGCTCCAGTCTAAAGATACGTACAATATTTTGATCGTCACGAGCAAAAAACACATAAACACAAATGATATTGGTATGTTACACAAAAATAAACATTGTACTGTTTTTTCCTTCGTAAATGTCCTTAAATATAGTGTAAACATTCTTGAAAAAAAACATTACAGTTATTTACAGGCTCAGTTTAATTGCATTATTACCTCGTTTTCAACATGCACTTTATATCCGCCAGCAACGCGGATGACTTCGTAATGTTCGAATGTTACAACACCAGTCCTGAAAGATTTTAGGACATTTGCACTGGTGTTGATAAAAAAATAACCATAACAAATAGCATCGATGCATTTTATATACATATGTATAAAAACGCAAACCAATCTTTCTGTATTTAGTGTACCGTGACAGCCTTAATTAATTTAGTCTACAGTGATAATGCCCATATAACTATTGTTTCGAATGACTATAAATGACTATAATGCGTTTGGAATGGTAACACCACAAAGAATATCAGGTTATACATATTTTGTTCAATGTTTTTTAAACGAAAAATTGCATGTTCATCTGTGGTCTTTTTTACCTCTTGTCTCTGATCAGTTTGGATATGACGTAACTTCCGTTGTTTATGTGTGACGTGCTCTCCCTCATCAGTGTATTGCCGTAACCAAGGCGATCGGCGTTACGTAGCACATTCTCGGCTGTCTCGCGAGAACAACGCTTGACAAACCAACTACGAGAAACAAAAAAGAAACACTCACAACCGACTTTAAATGTCTCTTAAAACCATTATTTTTCGACCCTCCAAAACCTTAAACGATTCTCAGAACAGTGCTGACTTCTGCAGCAATCCACATCAGCTGATATCAATACATAGCTTGAATTTAAACAATACACTCAACTGAGATCAAAACATCGCTGCAATTTAAATTACACACTTAATACATTTCTGACATTTAAACAATGCAATCATCACGTTACTGCAATTTGAACAATACCCTCAATACATTGCTGAAATATGAACAATACCCTCAATACACTTCTGCAATTTGAACAATACTCTCAATACACTGCTGCAATATGAACAATACCCTCAATACATTGCTGCAATTCGAACAATACCCTCAATACATTGCTGCAATTTGAACAATACCCTCAATACACTTCTGCAATTTGAACAATACCCTCCAAACACTTCTGCAATTTGAGCAATACCCTTAATACAATGTTGCAATTTGAACAATACCCTCAATACATTGCTGCAATTTAAACAATACCCTCAAAACACTGCTGCAATATGAACAGTACCCTCAATACATTGCTGCAATTTGAACAATTCCCTCAATACATTGCTGCTATTTGAACAATACCCTCAATACACTTCAGCAATTTGAACAATACCCTCAATTACTTGCTGCAATTTGAACAGTACTCTCAATACATGGCTGCAATCTGAACAATACCCTCAATACACTGCTGCAATTTAAACTATATACTAAAACTTGTGTGCAATTTAAACAGTACAATCAACCAATTCAAAGATAAGATCATGTACAATGATTGATAAGAGATTGTTGTGCTTGTGGACCAAAACATTTTATAGAAAAGCCGATCAGGCCACCAAAAGCATCATCTCTATTCAATCATTTTACTCAGATGAATAAAGAATCGCTGTGTATAGCGGTTTAATGACCCTCACCAAACGAAAATGGGTCTTATGTAAACTTGACATAACATAAGTCCATCCTTACCCAACATTATGCAAACTTAGACCAATATAATGTCAACATCACCCACCATGAAGCCAACTTAAGCCTACATTATGCGAACTTAACACAACATAACTTCAACTTAAACAAGCAAAATGCCAACTTAACCCAACATAATCCAAACTTAACCCAACATTACCGATCGTAACCCAACACAACCCAACACAAAGTCAACTTAACCGAACATAATGGCTACTTAACCCAACATAATACCTACTTATACCACAATATTGTAACCTTAATCGAAAATAACGTCAACTTTACCCAACAGTATGTAAACTTAAACCAGCATAATGCAAACTAACCAAACATACCAATGTCCTTCAACAAAAGGCAGTTTTGGCGTTCCATCAAGAAAAAATGAAAATACCTTGGTGGAGTCTGGTCGGCAAACCTGTCTGGATAAAATCGATGCACCTGAAAAAAGAGAGAATGGGTAATTGATATCTGTCATTTGATATATTGTGCAGTTTTGACAATTGTAATACTGCAAGCTTCCGCCATCACCCGTATAATTATAAGTCTATTTATTCGAGTATAGTCAACTATTCGCGAGTTATTAAAATGCAAATAATGGGTGTGTAAGTTAAAACATTGCATACATGAAGGCTTGTATCATACGAAAGGTGTTTCTTAATCTGTGTATAGGAAAGATGAAAACTATCCGCAGTAATGTTCAGGCCTCGGATTATTTGGCGGTGGCGTTGTGGATAATAATGTTTCTTAAACGATCGATAGTTTGGATCACCTCTAAAGACATCAAGTACTGGCTTTACCCAAGAAACGGATTCAAACGAATATTAATAAACCTAAGGCTTCAATAGATAGGTTAAAACTAACCAGGATTTCAGTCGCTTAAAGAGCGGTGTTTAACGAAAACAAAGCATCAAAACGAACAGTGTTGTCACAATACAGACGTTTTGAGTGGGTGTTGAAGCGAACAAAAAGATAACGCAAATAGCGAATAAAACATAACTGTTTCAGCTGAATAGATTGCCAAGTGTTTATATGGTTGACATATCGTAGCTTACAGCCATGCTTTTAAAACTTGTAAAAGCACCACCACGACATGAAGTACATTCAACACAACATGTGTCCTACTGAGAGTAAGAATGTTTGTATTTAACAACCATAGAATGATATGGCTTGTCTTCGTATAAAGTATTAGAAAAACGGACAACCAAACAATGAATGCACATAATTTTGGGATTTTAATTTATTAAATATAATGAACTTTGGGTACATTGGGTAAAAACGGAAAGACTGTGTACCAGATTTAGGACGTACACGATTCAGCTTTACAGGGATGAGGACGTATTAAAATTATTCACCTTTTCACAAACAAATTAACAGCTAAATTTTAAATTTTACTCGACTGCAAGCAAATATAAAATGTATTGAATGTGTGATAGGCTTCAGCTTGTTTTGCAAACAAATTGGCATTTAAATAACGAGGGAGCATCGATCTGGGAAAACAGGGCTTTTTGCATTTTTCACGTAAAGAATCGTACATATAAGTCCCTGCAGTCCTCACGTGCTAATCAGGGACGACACTTTCAGCGTTTATTTTATTTTTCGTTTGAAGGAAGTTCCTTGCATAATTACAGTTTATGCGGTACGTTTCGTTCGTTCCTGATTAGCTTGCGGACTGCACAGGCTAATCTGGGACGAGACTTAACGCACATGCATTAAGTACAGTTTTTTTTCTTGGTTCACAGTCAGGGCCCATATGTTTACAAGTTTGCCGATCAAGTGTTTTAATGTTTTACCAATCTTGAGATGAGTAAGGACTATTCCGTCGATGAAATATACCTATGGGTCGTGTTCTGAGAAAACTGGTCATAATGAATGTGCGTTAAGTGTCGTCCCAGATTAGCCTGTGAAGTCCGCACAGGCTAATCAGGGACGACACTTTCCGCCTAAACTTGATTTTCGGTAAGGAAAAACATCCTTTAAACTAAAAATATCATAAAAGCGGAAAGTGTCGACCCTGATTAGCCTGTGCGGACTGCACAGGCTAATCTAGGACGACACTTTACGCACATGCATTATGCCCAGTTTTCTCAGAACACGACTCATATGATAATTGAAAGTAAGTTCTTCTTACTATAATGGTCCGATTATACGTGGATTCATTTATGATTTCGAATAAATCAAGTCACCCTTTTTGGTTATAAAGTGAATGTACTTTACAAACTATGACCAACTATGAAAACAATGCAATAACTCATCTGATTTTGGTCTTAATGTACCTGGATCAATTGTATAAACCCTACGGCCAATGATGAACGAAACTTATGGGCTTGTGAGTGTAACCGACTTGAGGTATGAGACATGGTGAAATACTAATAAATATATGTTTCCAGATAAAACACATTTATTCTACCATCAGAAAACATGTTTATTTATGATATTTTTACATGTAAAATACTCACTAACTCAGCTTACACACAGTATCATTTTAAAATAAGCAAAATAATATCAAATAAATCTTTACTGATAAATGAATACTTTGTCTACGCACATAAAGTGTGTTATCATTCGTGATTCTGGAACACCACAAATAAATTTATCCTATCATCATATGTGCGTTTACTTTTACAGCTAATAAACATTCGAATAGAAAAACTTTAATAGAAAATTGTATCACAATTTTAGGGTCTTTGTTAATGGTTTGTCAAATAAAAATAAGATACAGTGCAAATATGGACTATGAACATTGAGTAGCGTACAATATGGTCAGATTTCATTTCATTTATAGATATTTGGTGTTAAAGTAAGGTACATCGAGCTTTCTTAGTGGGCAAATAATTTAGACCTGTATAAACACTGATCGTTTTATGGGTAGTGGATCGGCATTTCATATTCTTAAATCAACGGCGCGTATTATTGACTTATATTGAAATACAGATACACATAAACGTGAAGAACATGGTTTTGAAACATAAACCATTTACGCAATGTCATGTGTTTGTCTGGTTTATCATTAAAGGGACTTCATCACATAATTCCTTATTGTGCATTTTTTTCTTTTAATATAATATTTGAAATAATCCAAATAACTTATAATATCAAGAAAAAAAACACATGAATACATATTTTTGTCATCAGTTCAATTCGAATCCGCAATAACTAGGATACTATTACCCATTCAGATTTTTTTGAACGAAGAACCGGTACTTTAAATACAATATTAATAGTACATGTCAACACGGGTGTAATCAAATTATTCTTTTTGTGTTAAAATTCATGATCATTTTTGGAAAAAAGTCATGTAACGTATACGTGAACAAGTCAAATTCTATTAAGTCTCTCACGCTGTATGCTACCTCATACCTCCCCTTATACCGGTATGTACTGGTCCCGTTCATAAAACACACCTCATACCTCCCCTTATACCGGTATGTACTGGTCCCGTTCATAATACCCACATCATACCTCCCTTTATACCGGTATGTACTGGTCCCGTTCATAATACCCACCTCATACCTCCCCATTATACCGGTATGTACTGGTCCCGTTCATAAAACCCACCTCATACCTCCCCTTATACCGGTATGTACTGGTCCCGTTCATAATACCCACCTCATACCTCCCCTTATACCGGTATGTACTGGTCCCGTTCATAAAACCCACCTCATACCTCCCCTTATACCGGTATGTACTGGTCCCGTTCATAATACCCACCTAATAACTCCCCTTATACCGGTATGTAGTGATCCCGTTCATAATACCCACCTCATACCTCCCCTTATACCGGTATGTACTGGTCCCGTTCGCGTATCGCGGAAGCCGTACTGTCCAGAACTTAGACTTGTCCAAGTTCTTGCTGTCGTTGTAAAACATGGCCGTTCTACAGACATGTATTGCTTGGTTAATCGTTGTGTCAGACAATCAGACAAAATATCCCATAATTATATGTTTAATTTGCTGTATCCAATCGGCACATATATTTCATATTGACCACATGTAGTACACGGTAGAATAAAGTAATATTATAACAATATAATAATATTCCGTATTCATTTCACGATGTAAGTATGTCTTCTTATATTACACAAAATCGAAACGCAACACTCAGGGTTTGCATAGCACTGCTAGCAGATGTGGACTATTGTAGACATTATTGATATGTGCAATGCTTAACGCACATTAAAAAGTATATATACTAAAAACAATCCTTACTATAATATATCGCACTTAAAAAAAAAACTCATTTCTCAAATTATGTGCGTCTTGATACTTCAAGATTCGTCGTGTTCCCATTTTCCCTGGCGTCAAACCGATATTTCTGACAATAACTTGTGTAAGTCCATTCCATATTAAATAAACGTAAACACAATTCAGCAGTTTAGACTTTAATACAACACACTTGTAGGACATGAACATTTATCAAGCTATTATACCACACCCTCATGTTTGTATTTTAAGCACACGTTACGCGTTGGTAAATCCTACTATGCTACATAATACTTCTTTACCTGTTATACTATCCGGTTAAAGGGTGAATGTGAGATTTCGTGGGTCATATAAGAACGATTTTGTTTATAGCTAAGTATATAACTTGTATCTTAAAACTTTAAAAAAATATTTGAAAATAGCAAATTTTTGTTTAATTTTAATGTTTGTATTATTTTAATGTGTTGGATGGCAAAGACTTCTATATACCAGATGTTTGCACTTTTGAAACATACACTGGCTACTTATTTGTTTAAAGGACAGTTCAACAAATGGTCCTTTAACATTTGAATAATGTTTCGAGGCATACATGTCCACCTGTTTTGAACAATGCATGTCACTCACGTATCAATCAATAGTTTGTTTATCGGATCAAGCCATTTATAACATTGTTCTTTAAAGTTTAAACATATTCATCAACGCCATATATTTGTTAAGTTAAATGAATTTAAACTTCAAACTTAAAGAACATTATACATGAGCATTAAGTCTTAACTAACGACAAAACAGTCAGTGGTTACAGTTGGCTTGTCAAACGTTTTATCCTAATTATAAATACGGGATTTTAAATAAAGACATTGTTAACGTCAGTCTGACGAGTCAGCAGTTAAACGATTTGATGCATCTCTTTCAATTATTGTGTTATCTCTGTAACCATATTTTTGACGTAATTTAAACGACATAAGTAGAAGTAGTAAAACGTTTGATATGTTCTACGCGCACGAATGCAGAGATATCATCTGGTGAACCCTCTATACGTAACTTTCAATTACTTTATGCGAACAATGCAGTCAGTTAAACATTGAAGTTGACACATCTGAATGTTCACGATCAAGACAAAGATGGTCAAAATGAAGAGGAGTAAGAAAATGGAAAAATACACTGATGTTGACCATGATACTGATGATATAAATGCTGATGTATATATTGGCGTTGCTGGTGATGATGCTATTTATTAAGATGATGGTGATGACAATAACATTAACGCCGTTCTAATCGACGAGTATGGTATAAGTATTATAGCTTGTTCAAGAAGTGAATACATTCGTTTTCGCGGTTAACCCATTTATGCCTAGCGTCTATTAAAAAGTCCTTGGCAAACAGCGTAGACCCAGATGAGACGCCGCATGATGCGGCGTCTCATCAGGGTCTGCGCTGTTTGCTTAAATGAATTTCTGTATTTTTTTTTATGAATATAGATATACTAGACAACTCTAATTTTGGAAATGCATTGATTCAATTTAGAATGGTAGGAGAGTCCACTAGTTATAAATGGGTTAATAATAGTGAATGCATTCCCGCCTTAGGGGAGATAAGGCCACACAAATTGATCAGATGTCGCCGGATATGCCGTACCTGAAAATCGTAGCATGAAATTTAAAAAATGCACCCGCTGCTGCCCGAATGGTCTTGCCCCGCATCCGACATTTTTAAAAGCAGAGTTATCGTCTGAATTTTCGTTTGTCTTTAATATGTTACGACATATTTATTGTTCGTTCAACAGTAAACACTTCCAAATCGACACACTTATACAGCTTAATGCGCCAAACATGTTTTCACTCTTTTTTATTCTGCTCGTTGCGCTCCCATATAATTGAATTGCAAATGGAATTACAAATATTGTTATTTGTAATGCGCTCGCTCTAATGATTTTGGGCCATATACCGTCGAACAACTGAGCAATTTGTTGCGGCCTAAAGATCGGCCACTAATCGGATCAGGAACGGTCAGTGGGCGAGGTTGGGTCGAGATTGGACTGAATGACGCAATTATCGCCGACAGACCGCCGACTGACGAACCGGCTAAACCCGTTAAAGATCTCTTGCAATGTCACAGGTGATTGAGGTGAATGTATTAAACAGCGTATACAGAAATAGCGGACCTTATATACAGAAGGGAATATAAACCGTGTGTACATTCAATTAATGTACGTATGTCTATTTTACGATTTTTAATGTAAAAAATATGCTGTTTTGAGTAGATGAACATTGAAAGAAGTTTATTATTCATCTTGTTGTAAAAATTCTGTAGTATTTTATAAAACGGAATGCACTGATCTAAGGTTATAAATAGAGTTTGATGGTTAGTGCATAATGATATATGTTTCACTGCATGTAGGACATAATAAACATTACCGCTGAGTGTCCTAAATGAACCTGGGTAAACGTAACTTAATGCATGTGCGATAAGTGTCGACCCAGGTTAGCCTTTGCGATCCGCACACACTAATCAGGGACGCCATTTTACGCCTAAACTGGATGTTGGCTAGGACGAGACTTCCTTGAAACCAAAACTACCTGAAAAGCGGAAAGTGTCGTCCCTGATTGGCCTGTGTGGACGACACTTTACTCACATGCATTAAACCCGGTTTTCCCACAGCGATGCTTAAATATTTTGGCTGGATTATTTGCTTTCTTAAGTCTACATTAACGACCAAATAAATCGCTTATTACAACTTGATTACTGGATTCACGGATTTAAAAAGCGCCCATTTATAGTAAACACACTACTCACAGTTCGTCAGCTACGTATGCATATGGGAATGAGATGCGTATGAGATTTTTTTTAATGGGATGGTCTTTTGCTGAAGAGGGGGTGGGGAAACCCGACTTGCGAGGAGTAGTGTATTCATAGCTTTATACTTCAAGGAAGGCTCCCCGGGGGGATGGGGTTGTAACATAGTGGCCTTGTATGGATATATCATAATTATATCATTAGTGTTATGTTAACAATTTTTAGTTAAGTAAAATTGATAAATAAATACGTGATGTTTGTACATACATTTCAGCTGCATTTAGAGTTAAGTAGTTTATAACAAGGTTATATATGACTGTTCAATATTGGCTTACATTCAAAGCCTTATTGTGATTAGACAATTATTGAGTTTTTCTTACGTTAGAAATAACGTAGATTCTAGAAAGACACCACGAGGTGTTGAAGTCAGCAACATTTGTTGTGAGCGATCGTTAAAGAATCTCAGGGAAAATATTAGTAGTAATTGTCAATCTCTTATAATAAACTATTTAGTTACTATGTATTAACAATTGATAAGAATTAAAGCAAATTATCTACTTGATCATAAATTCTCAAATATACATTCCGGAGCTCTACTATGACACATTGCCACGTTCGCACTCACCATGGTTGGCCCACCTCCGGAAATGCTGTTAGTCTCCCCGGAGCCTCCCGACCCCGACCGGGAACCTGGAGACCTTCCTGTTACTCCCGTCCTCACCGACACTCCGTCCGGGCCGAGTCCTCCGGAGAACACGGAGTGTTTGCCAGCCAGAGACGACACATCCGGGATAACACCGCTGTCTCCCCCTACTGAAATGACGCATACAGTAATTGGATACGGATTAAGCTGTGTTACCATGTATGGCTTTTAAAGTTGTACATTAATGTACTGTAGTATATGAACATTTCTGGAAAAACGGGCCTTAATGCATGCGCCTGAATTCTATTTATGGTATAATTTGTAAAAAAAGAAGTCTCTTCTTAGCAAAAGGTTTAGGCGGAAAGTTTCGTCGCAGTTCAGCCTATGCGAATTGCATATTCTTACCTGTGACGACACTTTACGCACATGCATATTCTTACCTGTGACGACACTTTACGCACATGCATATTCTTACCTGTGACGACACTTTACGCACATGCATATTCTTACCTGTGACGACACTTTACGCACATGCATATTCTTACCTGTGACGACACTTTACGCACATGCATATTCTTACCTGTGACGACACTTTACGCACATGCATATTCTTACCTGTGACGACACTTTACGCACATGCATATTCTTACCTGTGACGACACTTTACGCACATGCATATTCTTACCTGCGACGACACTTTACGCACATGCATTAACCCCAGTTTTCCCGGAAAGCGGTTCATATGAGTCGCGTTCAGAGAAAACTGGGAATAATGCTTGTGCATGAAGTGTCGTCCCAGATTAGCCTTTGCAGTCCATACAGGCTAATCGAGGACAACACTTCCCGCCAAAATTGTTTTTTGCTAAGAAGAAACTTCATTTTAACGAAAAATGTCATGAAAGCGGAAAGTGTCCTCTATGATTAGCCTGTGCGGATTGCACAGGCTAATCTGGGACGACACTTTACGCACATGCATTATACCCAGTTTTCTCAGAACACGACTCATATACATATAATGCATGTCTTAGATGGCTAACTGCTCTCTTTGAGCACATACTGGTAAAGCATGATAAACTTAGATTAGCAAGTTTTAATACTGTGTTGCTTCCCTTATATTGTGGTGTTTAGACTTTAAAACATCAATGTGAACATATTTGTATTATTTAAATCGATTTCTGTGTAAAGTTTAAGTTTGATTTAATAAGGTTTACGATGAAGTTTGCTTTACTAAAGTTATATCAAGAGATATTTTCAAGTACCAACATTCACTATTGAGACATTTTAATCTTGTTCACATGTATACCATTTTGAATAAAAAGACTCAATGTTACCTGCTTTGGATAACTTTAAAAGATTAAGAATTCTTAAGAATTCATAAATAAGAAACTCATACACCGAGGTTTGTAAAATTCATTTCTGCCGTAATAAACTGACATTTGATTTGATAATAAAACGTTACTCATGTGCATATGAAGGGTAAAATAAATTAAATGCGCAATCTTAAATAGATGGAGGTTCTCGTCTGTGCGGGGACTCTAGTTTTGCGTGCATCACGGTCATGGCTATGTTCGCATTACTGTTATAAAAGTGATGTTACATTGAATATGAAACTTTTCTGATTATCAGTTATATCAACAAAGTTTTTAGAAGAAACGTACTCAATTACAACATAATCTCGTTAACACAATTCAGTAGTTTTCTTTTGTGTGACGTGTTTATTTTAGTAAATCGCTCCTTATTTTCCAGATTCGAAAACTACACTCTGGTATTCAAAAGGAATTTGAGGGTTTCTTGTCTAAACTGGTCCCTACGTTGCTGTGAAATTTCGACCCATGCGTCACTTATGACGTCACTCACATGAAGGAGGCGAGTATTTCCCTCCCCTGGTGGCCCCGACGTGGAATAGGGTCACGTCCTCCTCGATTCTGCTGACCTGGTCTGGTAATAGGTCCAAGTCCTTTGGGACAGCACCCTATGTAAACGACACAAAACTAATACAGATGAGCTTCGCTATGGGAAAACGGGACAAAATGAATATGCGTAAAGTGTCATCCCAGATTAGCCTGTGCAGTCCGCACAGGCTAATCAGGGACGTCACTTCCCGCTTTAATGGAATTTTTTCGTGTATATGAAGTCTCTACTAAGAGAAAATCCAGTCTGTGCGGGCATTGTCGTCCCTGATTAGCCTATGCTGCCTGTAGAGCGATGATCATTTACATTTCTGCGGTGATCCAAAAACGTTGTATCACAGCTCCATTGTTTTCGCCTACGACTAACGTCTTAAGTTTGTCAAATATTTTCATATACAGAACGTAATGTGTGAATGCTAAAGGCCCGAGGAAAGTTGGCGTCTCTTATTTGGGTAAATCATTTCGTGTATCAGCCCCCTAAGTTCGTGCTTGTTAAAATAACAAGGGTAATATTTACAGCAACACGGTGTTTCAAATTTCTCGTTCGATTTCAATATTTTTTAAGTCATCATATTATTTAACCCGATTAGTTCAGACTGTCCGTAAGCATATAAAAATCGTTTTACATTAATATGGAGTGATTGTGTATCTCAAATTCTTCGGGTCTAAATATCGATGGCGCACTCAAGCTGATAAAAAGGTCAAAAGATCTTCCGATTTATCAGTTACAAAATTTTAGTTGATACGCAAATATATTGCTACCGCAAAAGTTTAAATATCCGTTGATAAAAGATGCTAAGTGACCAACACATGAAGGGGCACTTTAATGACTTGAAAGTACAATGTAGTACATGTTCGCCTTAAAGGGGCTTAAAGGATTATACTTCTTCTATTGCATTGGCACTTTGTATTTGTCTCTTTAAGCATCTTGAATTACTCGTATTCCTATCCTTTATATATTAAGCAAGCCGTTTCAAACGTGTACGTTAAATATTTCGTGTCCAACATGTATGTTACACATGCCGCTTCTAACTCGTACGTTTTATATATTATTTACCGCTTTTATTTTATACATGCCGTTACTAGTTTCTTCGTCAAACAAATTTTTTTCACATGCCATGCAACTCGTACGTGAAACATGTTGTGTCCTTGTATATTATACATGCTTGCTATTTCAACTTTATACATGCCATCTCCAACTTGTATATTATTCATTTTATTACCGACTCGTACGCTATATATGTTGTTTCATTGTATGTTATACGTTCTGTTTTCAACTTGTATGTTATAAATGCTGTTTTCAACACGTACGTTATACACGCTTTATCCTTGTATATTATACATGCTATGACTAACTTGTATGTTATACATGCCATTTCCAAGTTGTGTATTTCACATGCCATACAACTCGTACGTGAAACATGTTGTTTCCTTGTATATTATACATGCTGTTTCAACTTTATGCTATACATGCTGTTTTCAACACGTACGTTATATATGCTGTTTTCAACTGATGGTTTAAACATGCTATTTCCGACTTCTATGTTAAACATGCTATCTAATCTTGTACCTTAAACATCCGGTTTTTAACTTGTAAGTTTTACGTGCTTTTTCCAGTGTATATGTTATACATGCTATTTTCAGCTTGTAATTTATAGTTTCTATTTCCTCTTAAGTTTA
Organism: Dreissena polymorpha; assembly: GCF_020536995.1. NCBI lineage: Eukaryota > Metazoa > Mollusca > Bivalvia > Myida > Dreissenidae > Dreissena > Dreissena polymorpha. The sequence goes on from NC_068358.1 coordinate 6,103,874, forward strand.
TGCTTCGTGAGTGACTTGAGATTGTTTTACTAAGGGTAGCGTAACCTTACCCTACTCAGGCCGACGATGTAGCCTCGCCATAGCTCGAGCTCCGATCTAAGACGAGTCTAAAAGGAAGAAAGACATGGTTCCATAGTCCAGACGGGGTAATCACGTGATAGTCAAGATGGCGACGAACATACTGAGACAGTTATTTTTCGCCGTTTATACCCTTTATTACTTCTGTTTATTTTTTAAAATGATGCTCACTTTCCAGCCATATCAGTAAAAAGGTGATTAGCTTTATTTCGTATTTAAATTCGCTTTACATCTCGACTTTACTCCCCGCAAATTTTCTTAGTGAAGCCCTAATTAGGTCATCCCGCTAAGAAATTTCGCACCGAGTAAAATCGAGATATAGAGCGAATATTACTATGAAATAAAAGCCAGTAACTTTCTTCCTAATATGGCTGGAAAGTGAGCGGAATACAAAATAATAATACAAGACAAGCAATAAAGGGTATACAACGACGAAAAATACCTGCCTCGGCATGGACGTCGCCATCTTGTGTGTCACGTGATTACCCCCCCCCCCCCTGTAGCCTTGTTCTGTGAAATCTTAGCTTTATGCGTGTGCGTAGTGTCCGCACAGGCTAATCAGGGACGCCCCTGCCGCTTTTATGAAAATGTTCATTACAATCTACTTAAGACGGAATAAAGTCGTCCCTGATTATCCTGAGCGGACTTCACAGGCTAATCTGGTATTACACTCTACGCACATTAATTAAGCCCAGTTTTAACAGAACGCGACCCATACAATAAACCAATCTTACGCAAAACGACACAAAATAACAATGCGGTTTCAAAAAACAGCACACCACAAAATCTCGCTGGGTCGTCTTCATGTAAGTTGTTTCATATGACATGTGATTGTGTTACGGCATAAATAATTGTTCTACTTAATAGTTAACTAGCTATAAGGAACATTAATGCACTGGTTTTTAGAATGCATTCCCAAAAAAATGAAACTGGAAATATCATGGCAATATTTTTGCACGTGCTGATGCAACATACACGTGCTGATTGCTGATGCAACATACAATGTATTTGCACGTGTTGATGGCTGATGCAACATACAATGTATTTACACGTGCTGATGGCTGATGCAACATACAATGTATTTGCACGTGCTGATGGCTGGTGCAACATACAATGTATTTGCACGAGCTGATGGCTGATGCAACATACAATGTATTTGCACGTGCTGATGGCTGATATAACATACAATGTATTTGCACGTGCTGATGGCTGATGCAGCATACAATGTATTTGCACGTGCTGATGGCTCAGCAACATACAATGTATTTGCATGTGCTGATGGCTGATGCAACATACAATGTATTTGCACGTGCTGATGGCTGATGCAACATACAATATATTTGCACGTGCTGATTGCTGATGCAACATACAATGTATTTGCACGTGCTGATGGCTGATGCAACATACAATGTATTTGCACGTGCTGATGGCTGATGCAACATACAATGTATTTGCACGTGCTGATGGCTGATGCAACATACAATGTATTTGCACGTGCTGATGCAACATACAATGTATTTTGCATAAATGTATCTTTCCTTAGTGTTTAGACGTTCATGATAGAGAGCCGATATTTGTGTGTCTTCACGACCACAAATCAAATCAGCAAATGCACTGAAATTCAATGAAACAAAATAGTTCCGCCATTCAATTCAATTATAATCGTTCTTGGAAACCTGGGTTTAATGCATGTGTTTAAAGAGGGATCCAAGATAAACCTATGAAGTCCGCACAGGCTTATCACAGACGACAATGTCATCTTTTGTAGAGTTTTTTGTTTAAAGGAAGTCTCTTCTAAACGAAAATCAAGATAAGCCGGAATTTGTCGTTCCTGATTAGCCTGTGCGGCTGAACTAGCTAATCTGAGACGACACTTAACGCAAATGCATTAAGCCCAGTTTTCCCACTAAGCTTAATAATAATCTAGTTTGTATATATATATAAATATATGGTTTTGATCAGTTGTTAAATATTTTAAAGAAGATAAGTCAACCAAAAGTGTGGGGTGCACAGATATGGATTTCTGTGTTTAAAGAAAAAAACGAGAACAAGTTAGCTAACCATACATTATATTTATTATTTTACAAATTATTGTATTTAACAAATTCTGTTTAGAACCTTTTCATATTACACAATGTATGTCTCTTTATATTCCTTAACTGGTGTTGCATTAAAATTAGACATAGTACCTTAAATCTATTGAGACGTTTTCCAGCAAAGAGGTCAAATTTGTAGCCACTCTTGTCGTTGGCGGGTCCGAGGTACTTGAAAGTCGACCTACTGTCAATCGTGAGGTTGCCTATTTGCTAAAATTACATGCAAATATATTAAAATAATTGAAATCAATAAATGTCAACAAGTAAAATAAATAAAGGAAAAGTAATTAAAAGATATGCAATAACCAATACATGATATATTTGTTATGTTTATGTTGCACGCTTAGATTCTTATTGTTTTCTTTGAAACGTAGTTTAATTACTGTTTCTCATTAAGTTGTGTAAGGGGCCTATCGTTTTGTTGTTATATCTTGTTCACTTATTGTTTTGTAATTTGATTCTGGGACAAACATAATTTGTAAAATATTGATACGCGGTTGTACTGTGTCTTCGATCGTCTTCATAAATAATTATGTGATCAGCGTTTGTAAAGACTTGAGTGAACATCCTGAATTGTTGAGCTTAATTAAGAAGATGAAATTTGATATTCCACTCAGCTCAATGTTTTGAGAATGTCGGTCAGCTCACAGACAATCTCAAATCTCAGTTTTAAGAATACGCACATATTCACCATCAAACTCAGGATTGAGTCAGACTAAAAAAACACACAAAACTTATCTGAAAACCAAATTTGGCGTGACGGTCAACATTATCTACTCAAAGTACTGACAGTACTGGTGTGACGATGCTTTTGAAGAGGATTGATATAAAAGCATCTATTTAAGTTTATCTACATCACCACAATTGTGTATGTGGGTACGAAAATTTTGGGTAGGAAAAAAAGTGGGTACGAAAATAAATTGGGTACGAAAAAAAGATTTGGTTACGAAAAAAAATTGGGTAGGAAATTTTTTTTGGGTACGAGCAAAAATTTGGGTACGAAAAAAAAATTGTGTACGAAAAAAATTGGGTACGAAAAATGTAGGGTAGGAAAAAAATGGGGGTACGGGGAAGTAGTACCCGTGGGGTTCTTGATCCATTCAGCGAAACTGGGAGGCGGGTTACATTCTCGATCAAAATATAGCAAGAAATATCTTTAAAAATATATTCGACGTGTATTTTCTGTACCACTTATCTTAAAACAACGTTCTGTTACAGTAAAACGTTTGTGGGTTATAACATTACGTTTCAGCATATAAATTCAAAGCTTGACATGCTCTTTAATTACACCATGCTCTTTAATTTCACATGTATATCATACCAAACTTTATATTTCGTTGTTTCCTTTCCTAAGTTAATGATGCTATGTGTACGGACGTGATTTCACATGCCCATGTGCATGAACATATAAGTTTTCTCTTTTGATTATTGTTTTTTCTCTAATTCAATAGGCTTAGGCATGTTTGTTCGTTAAGTAGGGCAATAATTTTTATGATGATTCCCGAAAGTAGGTATGAGCACATAGTCGTAAGAGCACTTGAATACGTGAGTTCGCTCATGAACGCATGGTAAGATTGACTAAATCTCCGCGATATGACCTAATATGCGTTTAAAACAGCAAACAATATCCAACAAACGAATGAATTATCAAACTCAGTATGTGCACTGATGTGGCTCTGTAATTTCTGTTTGAAAAGTTTATTAAATATGCAAAATGAGAAAGCACGCATAAGAGCGAGTTTCACAGATGTCATACGGCTATTATGCTGTTTATATACCATAGTCGCTTCGTTATCTTTACACTCATGATCGCGTTGAAAGTTAATTATAAAAGTTCTAATTCGCAATTTATTTACTGAATCACGACAAATGTCAAATACAATACAGAAAATGCATAGTTGTTTCATTGAACAATAAACATATAATGGATTGAATATAACTGATTTAAAAATGCTGGATTGACTATAACTGATTTACAATTAACGTTTTCAAACTATAATTAAATCTTTTGCCGAGAATATGCTGTCCTTTTTATGGCTGAGCTTCCTATACCTTTATCAATGATAATCAGCGAGGTATGCCGATTAGAAAAACCGAGCTCAATCGGACTGGCTCGGTCTTTTACATAGGTCGCCATTGTGAAGAATTTTTTCATGGTATGATAACTTAGACGAGCTGCTTCGCAGCATCGTCAAAAATGAAGAAAAGGTAAAAAAAATAGACAAAATATTGACTTGAGCATTGTTCGTGATACAAGTGTTTGGTGACTTTTTGATTTAATAGTAAAGACGAACATGTTGCTACGCAAACAAAGGATACATATCGTTGTTGTTCCATCGCTTGATTACTTTTTGAAAGGATCATGAGTTATAAATCATTTCTTAACTTATTTAAATAAACTAGATATAAATATCCGCATCTGAAAGAATGACAAGATTTATTTTTAATATTATAGTACACATTCAAATTCTAAACTATTTAACGCGATAACTACACATAATTCATTGTTATGCAGCGCTTTTACAATGCATTGTGTTTTAGTAATGAACATAAAAACACGATTGAAAAATTTAAAATAACGCATAGTATTTTTGTGCGTTTTTAAAAAAGGCTTATATTTTCGCTTTTTTTTTTTCATCTGCAATAAGTAATATGGTATGGTGCTTGAAATGAAGTCGTTATTTTTGAATGCCTATCGTATGTACCTCTATATAATCCTCGTTCTGGAAAAACAGGGCTTAATACATAAGCGTAAAGTTTCGTGCCAAATTGGCCTGTGCAATGCGCACAGGCTAATCAGAAACAAAAATTTTCGCCTACAATGCATTTCCGTTTAGAAGAGACCCCTTAATATAAGCCTTCTTACATTCGCCCTGCAAGTTATTTTTTCAGTAAGACACGCCTACTTGCATTTGTGCTGCACGGCTTTTTCCCTTAAAACGCTTTCTTATATCTTATCTGCACGATATGCGCATGCCCAATAAACTAAGACACGCCTGCGAACATTTGCGCTGCACTGTATGTTCTCTGCGACTCGCCTACTTACATTCGCGGTGCACGGTAAGACACGCCTACTTACATTGGTGCTGCACGGTAAGACACGCCTACTTACATTGGTGCTGCACGGTAAGACACGCCTACTTACATTGGTGCTGCACGGTAAGACACGCCTACTTACATTGGTGCTGCACGGTTTGTTGTCGGAGAAGATGTATATGATGTTGTCTTCCAGAAGCATCCACAGCTTCTTGTAACGGACTCCGCTCTGAAATGAGAAATATGGGGAGTTATTGACTGATACAGGTTTGCACAACTCACAAAGCAATACTTTTGTTCATCGATAATCAAATGTCTTGCTGTATGAAATTTTGAAAAATAATAATAATAGAGCTCCAGGAACATATTAACGATACACATTAACAGCTATTCTTGCATTGAAGACTCTTGACCTTTGCTTGTACAACCGTGCAATACATTTGAACCGCGCTCAAGGAAACCCGTCCACTAATAAGGGACGACCATTTTCTCCTAAACTGAATGTTCACTTACAAGGGACTTTCTTAAAACAAAAAGTAGAATAAAAGCGGAAAAGGCCGTCCTCGGGTAGTCTGTGCGGAGTGCACAGGCTTATCTCGCACACAACTTTACGCACATACATTAATACCGGTTTTACCAGAGCTCGGCTCAGCTCCTAGACTTCCGATGAGCAAATTACAAAAACAAAATCAGAAACAATTTAATTTGGTATCTTGTATGAAATAATAAGTAAGTTAAACACGTGATACACTGATTTGATAATTTGACATATTTATTTTTAAATGTTTTACAAATGTGAAAGCGCATACTGGAAACGTGTATGCATTCATATTAAAATAAAAAAAGTGTTACCTTTGATTTAAATGCTTATTTTTAAAGTATTAATTGATTTCAAAGTCATCTCCGTCAAACAATACAGTCATAGTTATGGCAAAAAGATGTGTCAATCAAATCTTGACGATCGGTCATATCCATCATTTATAATCATCTTAACACTTGTTGACCTCCATCCGTCATTGAATATGGACACTTACAACATTATTTATTGTCTTAAAAGGTCTTATCATTCAACCTTTATTAGTTTAAAACTACCGTGTACCATACATCAAATATAACATGGTTTTTCTTCAATAGATGTATTTATAAAGCTCCGATAATGATATTTTCACTCTTCATAAGTATTTTAATCAAGCAATACGAACTAAATTTAAATACTTAACCAAGACGTGGGAGTTGAATATTGTATGAATGTGTCTTGTTCTGAGAAAATTAGGCTTAAATCATGTGCGTAAAGTTTCGTCCCAGATTAGCCTGTGCAGTCCGCACAGGCTAATCAGGGACGACACTTTCCGCTTTTATAGTATTTTTCGTTTAAAGGAAGTCCCTTTTTACAGAAAATCGTGTTTCGGCGGAAAGGGTCGTCCCTGATTAGACTGTGCGGACTGCACAGGCTAATCTGGGACGACACTTTACGCACATGCAGAATGCCCAGTTTTCTCAGAACGCGACTCAAATTGGCACAGATCTTAAGATAAACTTGAGATGTTTTACTTTTGTACAGATGCGTGGCTATAATAGTTGGCGGTTTCTTTGCAACAAATAGAACCTGTTTGGTGACTTTTTGATTTAATAGTAAAAAGTTGTTATTTTTAAGCTGTACTAAACATTTCCATTTTAATTCCTGTCATATTATCAAATTATAAACCAACGGGGGGATTTTTACTAATACCGGGTAGTAGAAAACTCTACATAATTTCAGTACTTCCTTGTGAATACTTAGCTGACCGTTACACTTTTCAATGGATTATGTCGTAAAGATGTGAAACACTATTTGTATAATGTTTCGTTTCATATTTGTATCAGGCTAATTATCTGTCTAGTTTAAGACGTACTAGGTTAACAATAAGAAACTGCGCAGTTTAAAATAAGAAATAACCAAAATGGTAAGTCAATGTTGCCTACCGAGAATAGTCTCAATGTTGCCTACCGAGAATAGTCTCAATGTTGCCTACCGAGAATAGTCTCAATGTTGCCTACCGAGAATAGTCTCAATGTTGCCTACCGAGAATAGTCTCTATGTTGCCTACCGAGAATAGTCTCTATGTTGCCTACCGAGAATAGTCTCAATGTTGCCTACCGAGAATAGTCTCAATGTTGCCTACCGAGAATAGTCTCTATGTTGCCTACCGAGAATAGTCTCAATGTTGCCTACCGAGAATAGTCTATGTTGCCTACCGAGAATAGTCTCAATGTTGCCTACCGAGAATAGTCTCAATGTTGCCTACCGAGAATAGTCTCTATGTTGCCTACCGAGAATAGTCTCAATGTTGCCTACCGAGAATAGTCTCAATGTTGCCTACCGAGAATAGTCTCAATGTTGCCTACCGAGAATAGTCTCAATGTTGCCTACCGAGAATAGTCTCTATGTTGCCTACCGAGAATAGTCTCTATGTTGCCTACCGAGAATAGTCTCTATGTTGCCTACCGAGAATAGTCTCAATGTTGCCTACCGAGAATAGTCTCTATGTTGCCTACCGAGAATAGTCTCTATGTTGCCTACCGAGAATAGTCTCTATGTTGCCTACCGAGAATAGTCTCAATGTTGCCTACCGAGAATAGTCTCAATGTTGCCTACCGAGAATAGTCTCAATGTTGCCTACCGAGAATAGTCTCTATGTTGCCTACCGAGAATAGTCTCTATGTTGCCTACCGAGAATAGTCTCTATGTTGCCTACCGAGAATAGTCTCTATGTTGCCTACCGAGAATAGTCTCAATGTTGCCTACCGAGAATAGTCTCAATGTTGCCTACCGAGAATAGTCTCAATGTTGCCTACCGAGAATAGTCTCTATGTTGCCTACCGAGAATAGTCTCAATGTTGCCTACCGAGAATAGTCTCAATGTTGCCTACCGAGAATAGTCTCTATGTTGCCTACCGAGAATAGTCTCAATGTTGCCTACCGAGAATAGTCTCTATGTTGCCTACCGAGAATAGTCTCAATGTTGCCTACCGAGAATAGTCTCTATGTTGCCTACCGAGAATAGTCTCAATGTTGCCTACCGAGAATAGTCTCAATGTTGCCTACCGAGAATAGTCTCAATGTTGCCTACCGAGAATAGTCTCTATGTTGCCTACCGAGAATAGTCTCAATGTTGCCTACCGAGAATAGTCTCAATGTTGCCTACCGAGAATAGTCTCTATGTTGCCTACCGAGAATAGTCTCAATGTTGCCTACCGAGAATAGTCTCAATGTTGCCTACCGAGAATAGTCTCAATGTTGCCTACCGAGAATAGTCTCAATGTTGCCTACCGAGAATAGTCTCAAATGTTGCCTACGAGAATAGTCTCAATGTTGCCTACCGAGAATAGTCTCAATGTTGCCTACCGAGAATAGTCTCAATGTTGCCTACCGAGAATAGTCTTATGTTGCCTACCGAGAATAGTCTCTATGTTTGCCTACCGAGAATAGTCTCTAATGTTGCCTACCGAGAATAGTCTCTATGTTGCCTACCGAGAATAGTCTCTATGATTGCCTACCGAGAATAGTCTCTATGTTGCCTACCGAGAATAGTCTCTATGTTGCCTACCGAGAATAGTCTCTAATGTTGCCTACCGAGAATAGTCTCAATGTTGCCTACCGAGAATAGTCTCAATGTTGCCTACCGAGAATAGTCTCTATGTTGCCTACCGAGAATAGTCTCATGTTGCCTACCGAGAATAGTCTCAATGTTGCCTACCGAGAATAGTCTCAATGTTGCCTACCGAGAATAGTCTCAATGTTGCCTACCGAGAATAGTCTCAATGTTGCCTACCGAGAATAGTCTCAATGTTGCCTACCGAGAATAGTCTCAATGTTGCCTACCGAGAATAGTCTCAATGTTGCCTACCGAGAATAGTCTCTAATGTTGCCTACCGAGAATAGTCTCTATGTTGCCTACCGAGAATAGTCTCTATGTTGCCTACCGAGAATAGTCTCTATGTTGCCTACCGAGAATAGTCTCTATGTTGCCTACCGAGAATAGTCTCAATGTTGCCTACCGAGAATAGTCTCTAATGTTGCCTACCGAGAATAGTCTCAATGTTGCCTACCGAGAATAGTCTCTATGTTGCCTACCGAGAATAGTCTCAATGTTGCCTACCGAGAATAGTCTCAATGTTGCCTACCGAGAATAGTCTCAATGTTGCCTACCGAGAATAGTCTCAATGTTGCCTACCGAGAATAGTCTCTATGTTGCCTACCGAGAATAGTCTCTATGTTGCCTACCGAGAATAGTCTCAATGTTGCCTACCGAGAATAGTCTCAATGTTGCCTACCGAGAATAGTCTCAATGTTGCCTACCGAGAATAGTCTCAATGTTGCCTACCGAGAATAGTCTCAATGTTGCCTACCGAGAATAGTCTCTATGTTGCCTACCGAGAATAGTCTCAATGTTGCCTACCGAGAATAGTCTCAATGTTGCCTACCGAGAATAGTCTCTAATGTTGCCTACCGAGAATAGTCTCTAATGTTGCCTACCGAGAATAGTCTCAATGTTGCCTACCGAGAATAGTCTCAATGTTGCCTACCGAGAATAGTTAGAATAGTTCACTGTTGCCTACCGAGAATAGTCTCAATGTTGCCTACCGAGAATAGTCTCAATGTTGCCTACCGAGAATAGTCTCTATGTTGCCTACCGAGAATAGTCTCTATGTTGCCTACCGAGAATAGTCTCAATGTTGCCTACCGAGAATAGTCTCAATGTTGCCTACCGAGAATAGTCTCAATGTTGCCTACCGAGAATAGTCTCAATGTTACCTACCGAGAATAGTCTCTATGTTGCCTACCGAGAATAGTCTCAATGTTGCCTACCGAGAATAGTCTCAATGTTGCCTACCGAGAATAGTCTCAATGTTGCCTACCGAGAATAGTCTCAATGTTGCCTACCGATAATAGTCTCTATGTTGCCTACCGAGAATAGTCTCTATGTTGCCTACCGAGAATAGTCTCTATGTTGCCTTCCGAGAATAGTCTCTATGTTGCCTACCGAGAATAGTCTCTATGTTGCCTACCGAGAATAGTCTCTATGTTGCCTACCGAGAATAGTCTCAATGTTGCCTACCGAGAATAGTCTCAATGTTGCCTGCCGAGAATAGTCTCAATGTTGCCTACCGAGAATAGTAAATAACGGTGTCTATGACTTTTGAACTGGATCAATGACTGCATTAGTTTTATGACGCGAGGTGGTGAAAGTTGTACTTTTAACAGGTAGTTCACACAATGTTATAAAAGTTGAGGTTTACTTTACTTGTTATGAAAGCTTAGGTTTGTTTGACTTAGCGTTCTGTGCGTTTAAGAGCCTGTATTACAGTTTGGCGTAATGACAATTATACATTTATGAAAAATTATATATTGAAAACCCTGCGTGGCCTAGTGGGAACGAGTAAGCTTTTGCTTCCAGAGTTCCCGGTTCGAACCCTAAGACTGGAAAATATGTATATACATATGTATATTTTTCTTGTTTATATTATTATTTTAAACTAAGCGAGATATTAGACTGATGTTTGTAAATTCAAATCATTATATTTTTCAAATACACGAAAATCTGTGAACCAGTCAATTTGCGACAGATATTTCAACACACGATGCCATACGACTGTATTTTCTGATAGTTGAAGCATTGTTGCAATTAATTGCAAATGTAACTATACTACTTTGCATTTCAGACATTAATTAATTCTGAGGCGTGTGAAGCTTGTGAAATAAAACATGTTCAATCTCATGCAACTTAGTTTGGGAAATACAAGATATGACGGTGAGCTACTTTAATTGACCCACATCGTGAGAAAATGGATCGTATGTTATATGTTACCAGTCTAGCTTTTAGAGCTAACATTTCCGAAATAAAGGTTCGTGGTTTCATGAGTGGACTGGGTAGATCCTTTCCTGGCAGCGTTTAACTCGCAGGTTGGTCGGAATGTACGCTGGCGGCATATGGCTTAAGGTCCATTTTCGCATGACGTGGCCATATAATTCCAGACTTTAGGGCGGAAACTACTGGTTGGTAGTGTTTGGTTGATTTGAGCAAATGAGTATGTTTCAGTCCAAGACGAAAAAATGAATGTGAGAAACGATATACTACATTCATGTAAGCATACATGTTATCATTTGCAAAGAAAAAATAGAATAATATGAAGACAAAACACGCTATATTGCACACATATACATTTAAAAAAATGAATCTTGAAAATTGATTGAAACTCTGCGTTTCATGCAGCGCGCTTTACAACCTTTTTTTGCTCGAACATTTGATAGCACATGCGTGCAAAGTTATCAATCAGCAATGTTTATTTGGTTCGAAAAAAATAAAAATGGACGGTATGCATAATGCACGATTAATTTAGTGCACATAACAGTATGTGGCACTCGTATTTGATTTAATTTTGAGTTAATCTTTATAGTTTATCCCGGTTGCAGATAATTTCATTTTATTGAGCACTATAAATCAAACTTATTTAAATTTACAACAAAATATAGAGCAACAATATATGCAATTAATATATTTTGCTAAATGCAATTGTTTATATGCAATTTAAATATTTTTTTTTGATAACTGTAGCCAAACTCAAATCATGTTGATTTCAATATACATGTATTAATATAAGGATTTCAGCGATATGGTCTGCAAGATAAAAAGAAGTGTCAGGTTAAATGCAAAGAATGCCTTATCAGAATACCAACTCTAATATAAAAACTTAAAGAGGGTAATTTATTACAGGAGTTTTTCTTTCGTTCATATATATAGCTACCAGGCATAAACGCTTTGCACCAGTATTGATTACAATGGCAGTATTGGCAGAAATCCAATCGAACCCGGAAGAAATCTAATGCATTGATAAGTCTGGATTTAAGATACGTGTGACAGAATTTGGTTGCGTATTTCAGCTTGTGAATATTTGTTTGTCTTAAATCCGTTGTTTGTACACTTCTGTATTTTAAAACTGGTAAACATTAAAACAGGGGTATACGGGGCCGTAAATTAAAATATGGATTTCCCCTTTATGGTTGGATCGCTGTTTAAAGAATTATATAAATTGCTGGAATAACTAAAGCTTTAAAGGTTCCAATCCGCCTACTCATCGAAACATTATTTTGAACTAACCATAATATTTATTTCTTGCAGGCTAATGTAGTACATACCTTTAAAAACGAACCTCGAAGACATGAAGCGGTAGTCGTCATCCAATAATGTTTAGTAATTGTTTATTTTTTTAAAGACCAGATTAAATAGCGAACGTTTTGGAAAATAATTAAGATGTATTTTTCTG